>NC_063044.1:30884404-30999404 GCF_018812025.1 Megalobrama amblycephala | reverse complement strand
CAGGGGCATATGCCGACCCCCAAAAATGGTGAAGGAGAATTATCCCACCAGGATGGATCCTACGCCCCCAACCGCCAAGAATTGTAAGAGGAAATATATACCCACCAGTGGTGAATCTTGCAGTTCCTGAAACATAGAGATAAAAATTAAACAAGAAAATACCATAATGCTTATCAGTGGAAGAGAGCCACTTCACCATGGTGAGAGAAAATGGCGAAAGCTGAGCACAACATGAGACATGATGAGAGGAAGACAAGAAAAAAGAGGAAAGACCAAGAGTGTAAGACAACAATAGCTACATAGAGACAAAGGCCACATTAGGCCACATAGACACGATAGCCTTGAATGGCGACAACGGCCACGTTGGGCCACATAGACACAATAGCCTTGAACGGGGACAGCAGCCACGTTAGGCCACATAGACACAATAGCCTTGAACGGGGACAGCAGCCACGTTAGGCCACATAGACACGATAGCCTTGAACGGGGACAGCAGCCACGTTAGGCCACATAGACACGATAGCCTTGAACGGGGACAGCAGCCACGTTAGGCCACATAGACACGATAGCCTTGAACGGCGACAACAGCCACGTTAGGCCACATAGACATGATAGCTTTGTACGGCGACAACAGCCACGTTAGGCCACATAGACATGATAGCCTTGAATGGCAACAAAGCCACAAGGCCACATGGAGACAAGGCCACGAGCCACATAGAGATAAGGTCACATTACGCCACCTTGCGGAGGCCACGATAGGCCACAGAAAACTCATGAAAGCTTTAGACTATCTAAACAGAATCATGATTAGTTAAAATTGTGTAAGGCTCCAGCTTGTAATGACTCTCCCAGCCTCTAGTTGGTGCTGACTTGTAATGACTCTCCCAACCACTAACTGGCACTGACACTTATGCCGTGTAATGACTCTCCCAGCCACTTGGTGGCCCCAACTTCTGTAGAATACATTGTATTGCTACTCATTAGGATTTGATTTCTCCCACCTATTTTTCTCTGTCTGACTTTACTTGTGCAAAGACAACTGTCACACACACACACACACACACACACAGTTAATTGATTATTCATAAATTGTTTGGATAGTGACAGTATGTACAACAAAACGGATGCTGTGTTGAGTGCAGTGATTGTGGAGGGAGTGTAATATTGCAAACTGCAACAGAGCAGTTTGGGGTGGGGTGGGGTGGGAAAAGGTAAGAATTGTTACAGTTTTTTGGTGCAGCAAACAGTTTTAGTGCAGTGTTGTGCTTATGGGACTGGGGATATGATCACCCTGGTGGTCGAAGGAAGGATTATAATCGATTTTTATTGAGGAACAGTAGTTTTTGAAGTGTGTTGGTGTTTAGACGATTCCTCTTGGACAAAACCTCTCCTGCCTTGGAAAAGATCCTTTCGCAAGGACAGAGGATGCAGGGGAACATAAGAATGCCAGTGCGAGCTGGTATAAGGAGGATACAGATGCTTCTGTTGAGCCCAATATACTAGTGGATCCTCAGATCTTGAGAGATCCAGCATCTTCCACAATGGAAAAGGGTTGGGAGTCCTTGACGACCATGTTCACCAGGGCCTCATTCACCATTTCTTTTTTGGAATCTATAATAAAATACAAAGCTGGTGTATTGTAGGAGCCTAACACCTTATTTAAATAAAGAAAAATAAATATTATGTATTACTTTGAGTATTGTGTGGATTGTTAGTTTCTGCATGTTCATGCAGTGCTCGATAATGCCTGAGCATGGAGGAGGTGTTATTGCTGTATGGCAGCTCCTTCAGGCACAGCAAGCATTTCACCTTGAAACATGAAATAATAGACATGAAACATTATACAGCCATATAGTGAGGATTATAATTATATTAAGACAGTAAAATATAACAATTACACATACCTTATTGTGAGCAACCATTTCAAAATGCTCCCAGACAGGGGAGGATTTCCTCTTTCTTGCTGGCTCCATTAAGAGGTCACAAAAAAGCAAACAAATCCAAAAGGGCAATCCAATTCAACAAGCAGTCCAGTCCAAGTCCAAAAATCCAAAGCAATCTAACTAATCTTATCTATGTAATATAATAATAATAATAATATAATATAACTAATATAAGTAATAATAACAACAATATACTAACACTAATATAACCCAATATAATAAAATAATATAGCTCTAATAATACAATAACGACAATGACACAACTCTCTAACATTGACTCTCCGACACTCTACTACTACTATTGTACTAAACACCCACAAGGTGGCGCGTGTTTCGAACCCCCTTTATTCGGAAGCGACACTCAAACCGAACCGATGACGTATTCCACACAAACCGAGGCCTCGTTTGTCATCGGTCACGTGATTTCTACATTCCCAACACAAGCCTCGAATCGATGCTTCATCTGGCACGCCCATTTATGCTCGGCACAAGCTCCGAAGCCTCGGTTCAAATGTCCCATCACTAACTATCGCACTTGGACTCCTCAGTAAAACACTTTTTGTTCAGTCATCTAAGCCTGCATGTTATTCTTCTGCCCTTGGGTCCATCTGTTATTTGTCATCCACCATAGTTCAATGGTAAAGAGGCAGTTCAGTTGTCTAGAAGACCAGAGTTCGATTCCAGCCTCAGACACCCATCACAAATTGAGATAAAACATACCACCACCAGTATTTGCATAAAAAGTACCTGATTAATGATGAACGTTCGAGTTGGAACACAGCAGTCCTCTCCATCTGCTGTTAGGAGAATTCTAAACCACTGCATTGTGAATGGAAGACAGATATTTTAGTTAAATAAATAGAAGGTATATAGTGTTTAAAGGAAAGACTCGTTAAAAGCACACAAGTACTGAAATTCGATATGCTTGGGTGTAACTCCCACTAAGGGCTTGATAACTTTGTAACTCGTTACCCCCAACACTGGACATAGCATAGTATGTAGCCAAGTACGAAGATGTCTGTGGCAGAGACTCAAGAAGAGAACTTGAGTGAAATGTCCCAACCAAGCACAGGAAACAGGTAGCCTAGTGCATCTCAACATTAACATTTTAATATAACATTATAGTCATTATGGCCTTTAGAAAAATGTTTTTTTGAGGAGGTGGAGTAGTGCACAATAGGCCCCTGTGGCAGAGCCTAAGCTTTTGTCTTTAATGGCATTTTTTTCCTTACATTACTTTTACTTTTATACTTTAAGTAGTTTTGAAACCAGTACTTTTACACTTTTACTTGAGTAAAAAGCTTGAGTTGATACTTCAACTTCTACAGAAGTCTTTTTAAACCCTAGTATCTATACTTCTACCTGAGTAATGAATGTGAATACTTTTGACACCAGTGATCAACAGCTTTCAGATTGCGGTATGAAATAACAGTCTAAACTATTTTTTATGCATAGGCAGACTTAAGCTAAAATCAAGAAGTTTATGATCAGAGATACCAGAGTCAGAAAAAGAGGTGGAAGAGATATCAACCCTTGATGTACATATCAGATCAAGGCTATGACCATGAGTATTAGTAGGAAAATGAAGTCAGATAAAAACATTCAAAAACAGACAGTAACTGATTAGTGTAAAAGCAAACATTATCGACATGGGAAATGACAATGAGCAGGCAAGGATTAATTCACTGAGTTCAGAAAGAAAAAGGTGGACAAGGCTTTAGGAGGATGCAAACTCAACTGACGCTTAAAAAAACCCAGGCAAAACCCTGTCGTGCCGCCCCCACTTTACACTCACAATTGAATACATTTTTTTTTTCTTTCATTCTGCAACGTAAAAAAATCAGCACATAACCACTAACTGTAATTATATAGTAAGAATATCTCCTTGAAGATTTGTGAGAATTCCTGGTGGGCCGCTGATAAATTGGGCCGGCAGTAGCCTACTTCGACATAAAGCAGCAGTTAACGGGATGTGCCAAGCACAAGTCTCTAGTTCATTTTCAATAAGAGAGACATTCAAATAGAGAGACACAAAGTCGCAAATCTGTGGTAGTTCTAATAGTGGCGAAGCGACGGTGTGCACGCAGTTCCCACGCACAAAATCCCGTCACTTGCATGTGCACAGCTCTTTGCTATAAATAGAATTTATAAATATATGACATATATAAATATTACGCACACAAAAAGGTGAAGCTACGTGACCTCTCCTCCGCTTTCTCTCACACACACATAGGCTGAGGGCGAACTAACTCCAGGGTAAAGCTATAAGGAGAAGTGCTTCCTGTTTAAAAACACATAAAATTCCATGGCTGATTTTGGTCATTTGTAGAATGAAGAAAAGGTCATTTAGAATTAGAAAAACTAATCTGGTGATAACTTTTTGGTATAAGTGAAATAATTTCAAACGAATGTACAAAAAATAAATAATAAATTTAATTAAAAACTAAATTCCTCTCTTTTGTTACCGCCTTCACTGTGCTGCCGTTCAAGTTGTGTGAGTCAGCGATTGTCCCGATAAATGACAGCGAGACCTCCCCCTTTACCATGTAGTTGAGGTCTGGACAGATACTTATATCCTTCAGGTGCGAGAAGATTTAACTGCAAAAAATCATCAGTAACTTGACAAGTCAGTGAGAAGAAAAATGTTAAGCTTATTGTCATTGATAATTTCATTGAGATAAGGGGCTTTGTCCCATATTGATTGACAGTTCAAAAGCGCAAAGTGATGATGCAGGGAATTCAAGTTAGCAGTACATTGGTGGGCATCAGTGAGATACATTAAAGAGTGATGCATAGTATAGCCGGCGGGCAATTGTCTGGGCATGGACGACAATCTATTGTTCCTTTTCAGTCGGTCACGTTTGACGTACATCAGTAGTGACTGAAGAATTGGGATATCGCCAGAGAGCCCTATCATCTTTGAGTGAAACTAAAATAAGCCAATGGAATTGGTGTGCGATATTTGCATAATGCGCACGTATAAATACGGAAATGGATGCAATCGCACTGTCTTTCGCTTCGGAGCCAACCTGTTGTGTTCCTGCTATTGACTGAAAATGAACTTCTCAAGCCCTTGAAGAGCTTTGTCTCATTGTGCTGGTGTTAAGGCACCCTACATGAAGCCATGAGCTTTCACAGAGTGATCTATTTATACAGCTCTCAACTGCTGTTTTCACAGCATTGTTTTCTGCTCCATTGGTTTGCAATTTGGGCCGGTTCCTCTGTATGTGTGACTCAAGGAGTGATGTACCTGCAGTTACATCGCGGCTGTTCCCTGTGTGCTTCAGCAAAAAAGAACAAGGGCTGAATTTCCCCCTTCTAAAAGAGCTTCACAGACAAAGCTTTTTTAGATGTCATTTCGTCTATGCGTTACTGGATGCGGTCGTTCCCTGGTCCCCACTGATGGTCACAATTGCTGTGTCACATGCCTGGGCGTTCAGCATGCTGAGGCAGCTTTTGTGGATAGCTCATGTTCTTACTGCGGGAACATGACTATCTCAGTGTTGAGGTCTAGACTCTCGTTCCTTGGTTCTCAGGGAGTGGCGGCACATCAGCATGTAGAAAGGGTGACCTGAGGATCACAGTTAGGGCTTCCCCTGTAGTGTTGCTGGAGGATCGTGGTGGTCCCTCTGTCGAGTGATCATCCGTTTCCTTCAGTGCATCTGCGGACGAACAGATGTCGATCGTGGCATCGGAAGGTGAGCTTGAGTCCTCAGGAGATGAAGACTCGGTTGCGCTACCTCCCTCCGGGCTAATCTCGAGTTGACAGCTATGCTTTTCTGGGCCACCGAGAAGGTCGGGTCGCCTGGAATCCTCCACCGCGTCCTAAACCTTCTCGGCTGGACGATTGGTTTCTCTTTCCAGAATTGGTACCTTTCTTTCCGGAAGTGCATGAGGAGGTGACCAAGTCGTGGAGAACGGCATATAGCGTTCATGCCAGGCCTGGTACCTCTTCCGCCTTCACCACTCTGGATGGCGGAGAGGCTAAGGGGTACGCTGGGATTGCCCCAGTCGAGCGAGCCGTCACGATGTGTCCGACAGCCGCTGGCTGGCGCAAAGAACCGCGTCTCCCATCCCGGGCCTGTAAATTCTCTTCAAGCTTTACGGAAAAAGCTTACAGAGCCTGCGACAGGCCGCCTCTGCCTTGCATGCCATGGCCCTGCTACAGGTCTATCAGGCCAAAGCGCTCATGGACATGCCCCAGGATGGTCTTGACCAACAGCTGCTGGGGGAGCTGCGTGTCGCCACTGACCTCACCCTCCGTACTACTAAGGTGATGGCTCGCACTGTTGGTCAAGACATGGCTACGCTTGTAGTCCAGCAACACCACCTTTGGCTGACTTTGGCAGACATGAGGGAGACCAATAAATATCTGTTCCTGGACTCTCCCATGTCTCAGGTCGGCCTATTCGGCGACGCGGTTGAGAGCTAATAGTGGTGCTATTTGCTCCAGTAGAGTTCCCCGCTTGGCGAACCCTGTTGAGTTCCTCCGCCTCCCCTTGCAGCTCGGACATTGCGGAGTGTCTGATGCCAGGCCAAAAGTCTGTCTCTGATGTTGATGTTTGACTGGGTGCCATATGTTGTGACCCCTCAATGTGAGTGGTCCCATATGTGTATTGTTCACGGTCAAACTACCTATGGTGAGCCCATGTCATTCCCTTAGCAGAGTCAGCCCTGCTGTCACCTGTCAGATGAGTCTCCCCCTATCTTTTGGCTGGAGCCATCCCAGGGACTCCATATGTGTACTGCCCACGGCCAGTCCATATGTGTATTTCCACATAATTCTTCCCCTGCAGGGTAGGTTGTGGCTAAATATATATATATACCCAGATGAAAAGGAAATATATTTAAATTGTGCTTTTTTCAGACACACTCAATATATTAAAATTAAACTATACTAAGTGCATATTAAATGTGTTATTTTGAAACAACTTTAACTATATTAAGTGTATTTCAATATGTACTTAAATTCAATTTTCAGCTATTTGCAATAAATTAAATATATTGGTTCCACTTTATATTAAGTGGCCTTAACTACTATGTACTTACATCAAAAAATAAGTACAATATACTTATTGGGTTCATATTGAATTGCAAAACACTTGTGCTGCTATTGAGGTGGGATATGGGGTAAGGTTAGGGAAAGCTTTGGTGGTATGGGTAGGTTTAAGGGTGGGGGTAAGGTGTAAGGGATGGGTCAACAGTGTAATTATAAATGTAATAACAGAAATGAATTACAGATGTAATTACATGCAGATGTTTTTAAAATATAAGTACAATGTAAAAACATGTATGTACACAATAAGTGCATTGTATCAAATGATTAATTTAAATGTAAGTACATAGTAGTTAAGGTCACTTAATATAAAGTGGGACCAATATATTGAAATTGTGTTAAAATGGACCCATGTGTATTTCTTTAAATACATTTAAAATGTACTTTTAATACTTCTTGAATTATTGTTAGAGTATATTTGAAGCATCATTTTAATGTGCTTTATGTAATTTCACACACACACACACACACACACACACACACACACACACACACACACCTACACACACACACACACACACACACACACACACTTTAAAATCTAGAAAACTTTAATACACTATATGTATTGTTGTGTACATTAAAAATATTCTTACAGTACAATAAAAAAGTACAGCAGCATTTAATCTTTTGACCAAAATACATTCTAATAATAAGCATTACAATGCAATTTTCTGAAAGAAGTCACTGAAAAACAAAGTGCAGCAATGAATAGTGTTTTTTTTTTTTTTTTTTGTTTAACAAATGTAAGCATGCAAATGCCAGAACCAAACAAAGAAACAGAAGGCGTGAAATGTCAATCTTCATCTTCAAATGGAGGATCACTTCTTTGAGCACGACTTGCATTTTCTGCAACTGAGGGCTTGCAGTTCAGACACTATAGTATTTGAAGGCTGCTTCATCACAGGAAGAAAGGAAAGCGAAAAAATTATTTATATAAAATTAATCAATGAAAAACAGTTTTGCATCCATGATTGAATATACAGTATGTATTATAATTTGCATTGATATTCATTAGAATTCTGTTGACTTCTCAATTTACATTTTGACTATATCCTCATCAAGCTTGACATATGAATGTCCATTTTTATCCTCTTGTCTGTCATCACTAAACAGCTCTCTATGAGTTACAATGAGCATTAGATTAGAAGAAGCCCAACAACACCACTTACAGTGAGCAGAGTTCAATCACAAAGTCACTGATATTGATATTTGAAGCAATAAAGCATGTTTTATGCAAAAGACTAACCTTGTGCATGCGGCCGCTCATTTTGAATACTCCAAATTCACTAAAATAAGAATGAGGTTAAGAACAAATTCATCTGCGTATGCACGTGTTGTGAATAAGATGGAGATATTTCATGAGAAGTTCTCCTGTGCGTAAAAATACAAAATAATACACATAATACACAATTATTAGTGAATGAGACCCAGTTACTCATGGCCAGTTTTTAGTGAATTATTAATGGGTTAGTTCATTAAATGGCAGTTTCTGTTTTTATCTCCCATAGAAAGCAATGAAATTACCACATTCAAGGTTCAACCTTAATGTTATGA
This sequence comes from Megalobrama amblycephala, assembly GCF_018812025.1. Lineage (NCBI taxonomy): Eukaryota > Metazoa > Chordata > Actinopteri > Cypriniformes > Xenocyprididae > Megalobrama > Megalobrama amblycephala. Next base: position 30,990,848 of record NC_063044.1, on the reverse strand, counting down.
AGCAAAGAGAATACTTATGCGCAAAAACAAAACATAATAATGACTTTATTCAACAATGTTTCCTCTTCTCTGTCAGTCTGTTACACAGTTGGTGCAGTGAACCTAGTGCAGAGCTTCCATGTTTACGTCCGAACGCCGGCTCAGTATTGGCCGAAGCTGGTCACATGAGCAGCACGATGCATGCGTGTGATACTGACGCAGGATCCGGCTAATAAAAGTCAGCATTCTGACGTAGAATATTTAAGATCTGCACTGCATTCACTTCGGCAACTGATGACAAAACAACAACAAAACATAAGATACTATTCTTTGAACGTTTAAAATAACTTCTGGTTGAAAATGAAAGTTGGGTTGACGTTTAAATTCGTCAAGCTCCAACGTTGGGCAGACATAGAATTTTGGTTGGCATAAACACCAAAAACAAACAAACAAATAAACAAACAAAATAAAATAAAAAAGGTGAAATGGCAGTACACTTACAAGCTTCACTTATTACTAACCAAATTGACAGATGTCTACAGATTTTCTTATTGACAATTAACAGAGGTTTAGTTTTTAAAGGGTTAGTTCACCCAAAAATGAAAATTCTGTCATTAATTATTTACCCTTGTGTCGTTCCACATCCGCAAGACCTTCGTTCATCGGAACACAAATTAAGATATTTTTCATAAAATCCAATGCCTCAGTGAGGCCTGCATTGAGAGCAAGTTAATTTAGACTTTCAAATGCCCGGAAAGGTACTAAAGATATATTTAAAACAGTTCATGTGACTACAATGGTTCAACCTTAATATTATGAAGCGACAAGAATATTTTAGGTGTGCCAAAAAACCCCCAAAATAATGACTTTATTCAACAATAACTAGTGAAGGCCCATTTCAAAACACTGCTTCATTAAGTTTTGAAGCTTTACGAATCATTTGTTTTGAATCAGTGGTTCTGAGCATGTATCAAACGATCTCAAACTGCCAAAGTTATGTGATTTCAGTAAACGAAGCTTTATTTCATAAGTGTTTCGAAATTTCAATGGTTCACGTGACTTGTGCTCCGTGCTCCGAACTACTGATTCAAAACAAAAGATTCATAAAGCTTTGAAGTCACATGAACTGTTTTAAATATGTTTTTAGTACCTTTCTGGGCGTGTGAAAGTCTAAGTTAACTTGCTGTCAATGCAGGCCTCACGAGCCATCAGAATTTGTCAAAATATCTTCATTTGTGAACGAAGGTCTAACGGTTGTGGAACGACATGAGGGTGAGTAATTGTAGTGAACAGCACATTCCTGGGCCCAGTTTATGGCCGGGCCCTTCTCTGTCCGTAACAGTGGACAAAGGTTTGCTACATTTTGATTGGATCTTGGTGGACTAACACAAACAAACTGTCCAACGCCATCAGATAAAGATGTAAGGACCACATCCAGACCTCTCTTAGAGGGCAAGAAGAAGACCTCTTGTACCAAGCCTGGGAAGGACAGGACTTCTCATTGGTCCACAGGCAGTTACTGCCCTTCACCCATCTAGACACTACTTCCTAAGGTTGGCCAGAGACTGCCATAAAAATTCCTCGGGACCTTAGCAGCAATGGGTGAAACAAAGAGAGATCACAAAGATCCATCCGAATCCATTCAAAACTATGTTTGCAAAGAACTGATGCAAACTACACATTTGATACTTATTCACAGAAATAAGTATTCTCAGTGACAGCTATTTCTAGTGCAACATCTGATACAAATTCAGCTGTTAACCCTCAGGGGTCTAAGGCTGATTTGGGGCCTGGAGAAGTTTTGACATGCCCTGACATTTGTGCTTTTTTCAGTTGTTCATAAACATATTAATGGAAAAAGTGTCATTACACTGTATTCAGCACAAACTAGGCTACAATAATATGTAAGGAACATCTATGTACATGTTTGTATTTTTGAAGGAATAACGTTTATGCGTGGTTATTGAAAAAAACAAAAAACTTAAGTCACTGAAATAAAGCCAAAAAAATAATATTAAATCTGTGTTCACAAGACTTCTGGGTATTGGAGGTTGTAGACTAAAGTTTTTGCTTCAAAATTATGTAAAAATTATCATTCCTACTCCTTCATATAAAACAATAGAGAGATTTAAATTTTCTAAAACATCTTTGGTCAAGAAACACAATATGCGTGGAGGCGTGAATAATCATGAATAATGGATGATTCTCACCCGAGAAGACAAAAGAATCAGATAAAGAGCTCTAATGACCTGCATAAATAATGAGCTCTTTCAGTCACAGGTAGGCTGTGAAAAAACCCTCTGTTGATCATGTCTCAAGCTCATCATAATGTAAATCAAACATACAGAAAAAACAGCAATACTGTGAAATATTATTACAATTTAAAATAATGGTATTCTATTATTAAAATATAATGCATTTCTGTGATACAAAGTGTCTGAACAGTTATGTTACCTCTATGGCATTTCATATAGGCTTTTAGCTTAAAAGCATGCACATTTGGAGAAATATTGATGGATTCTCATGTTTATGTCAATTTTCTATACAGAGGAGTACACTATGAACACTGGATACTGTTTTTACAATTCATACTCGCAGCCGGAGGGCGCTCTGTGCACTTTTAGTCCACAAATGCCAATGCTAAAGAAGAATAGGCAATCCAGGAAATAACTGAACTAACAGAGGCCAGAGATCGCTAACTATGGCTATTCAAAACACTTTTCAAGACAATAAATACACGATTGAGATGATGAATGCATGTATTGACTGAATTTGCCTCTGAATAGCGCTCGCTCCGTGGGCGTGGCCGCATTAGCGGATAATGAGCTGAATCACGGACTTCTGACATGGCTCTCTTTTCATACAGATTACATAAACACAGAAGGTTTGTTTTCGATTTGACTTACACGATTTAAAACCTGACATTTCAACGTTTCTTTAGACACAAGTCTAATTTTTTTGTCATTAGTATTCACTAAGTTACAGTTCATTTTCTGAGAACTATCAGATTGGACCGCCGACCCGAGGGAGTTAATGTACAATTGAATGACAGTTCAATCTTTCTACATAATGTTTAGTCTCTATTTGTTTAGAATATTGTCAAAGGTATTCTGGTGGTGGTTTGGAAAGTGAGAAATGCATTGGTAAACTTTAAAGACACTGTAAAGACTTCCAACTTTGTGCTTTATGCAAATGAGTTCCACAGGGAGAGAAGGGTGGGCCACACTTTGTGTGTCCCCTCTGATGCCAGCGGCCAATCACAGCACTCGAATGGAGAAGCGCCCAATTGCAATCTCCTCCTCATCGGAAAGGGATAAAGGTACCCTTTTAACAGACACTCCTTGTTCTGAGTCCCGACTTGCGAAGCTGAGACACAACAGATACATCGTTGTGAGTCTGCCCTTCAAAGGGGGAAGACATTAACAGATATACTGTTCTGAGTCTGCCCGTCAAAGGGGAAAGACAGAGCAGATACAACACAGTTCTGAGCCTCTGGTCCATCCATTCCAGATTTTAGGACCCTTTGGTGCTCCAGGAGATCAGCATCCCACAGAGCTTCGTGTTCAAGACTGTTGAAACAGATTCTGGCTCCTCTCCCCACTGCACTGTCACCCAGCACAACCAGTGGAAGACATCACCGTCATCGGACTCGACCAAGTGGAACGTAAATATCACTTAACCAAACCTCTTTCCAGAGACCTTGGCATTGTTGTATATTATCAGTATATAATTTCCTAATTTCCATTAGATGTAATATAGCTGATGTTAGTTAATAACAAATAATCTTTCGTTTATTTGTTTGGTGCATAATAAGGTTCTCCACCTTATTATTTTCAGAGAAACAGTTTATCTTTCCATAAGATAGCGTAACTCTTCCATAGCCACACCCAACTTAATCACTTGTATTCTATGTAGCTTATGCACTTTATTCCTTTATCATTCATGGTATTCATTTAGTAGTTGTGTTAGTTATTCTTGTTTTTCTTTTTGTTAATAAAATTTATTTTATTACACGTGTCTTCCTTGTGCTGACAATACAGAAGAGGTTCTACAAGTTAGCAATCTCACCAATCTTTCAGATAAATCAGCTGACCACTTTACATTAATTCTAAATGAATGAAAGCCCCTGTTGGGAGTGTTCTCATAGTGCCAAGGTAAAAGACCTTGAATGGTGCCCTGAACTAGGGAAAAAGGAGGAAGTGGTCATCTGATGTATTCATAACAACACCTTAAGAGACGTGTGATCCAAAAATCACAACATCAGTGGTGACGTGAGTACCAGTCCCTATTTTACTTCGCGTCCTTGAATGGATAAAGTAAAAATCACTACATAATTAAAGACAGAATTTTAATTTTTGGGTGAACTAACCCTTTAAAGTTTGGTTAAAAATGTTTATTTTGAAATCACCATCATTGTGATCAGAGTTTGCTTTAGTTGTGCAGTTTGACTCTTGACTTTTAAACATTAGTTCCCTTTCAGTCGATCACGCTCGACGTAAGTTAGTAGTGACTGACGAATTGGGATATCGCTAGAGAGCCCTATCAGCTTCAAGTGAACTAAAACAGGCCAATGGAATTGGCGTGCGATATTTTCATAATGCGCACCGCCTCTGACAGGTGTATATAAATAGGAAGCGGATGCAATTGCATTCTGTCTTTCGCTTTGGAGCCAACCGGTTGGTGTCCTCCAGCTTTCAAGACTTCAGTGTCCTACTACAAAGCCTTTAAAGAAGTGCAGCACTTTGTGTTGGTGTTACGACACAGCAGCGAGGTCGCGAGCTTCCCGAGGAGCCTGAGCATTGAGCTCTCAACTACTGTTCTCACAGCAAATTTGTCCCATTTAAACCGCAGTTGTCTGTTGCGATTTTGGCCGGTTCCTCCGTTGTTTTTAGGGAGTGGTGTACCCGAACATATCGTGACACTCCCTGCGTGCTTCAGCACGAGAGAGCTGTTCTTTCCCCTTCTAAAAGAGCTTCACAGATGAACCCTGCGTCTTTATCAAGATGTCATTTCGTCTGTGCGTTACTGGGTGTGGTCGTTCCCTGGTCCCTGCTGATGGGCACAATCGTTGCATCACATGTTTGGGCGTTCAGCACGCTGAAGCAGCGTTTGTGGATAGTTCATGTACTCACTGCGGGAACATGACTATCACAGTGCTGAGTTCGAGACTCTCGTTCCTTGGTTCTCAGGGAGCGGGGGTCCCCTCCCCTATGCCCCATTCAGCCATTTTCTCTGGCTCCGGCCGGGAGGGCAGTTCGGTGGCATATAGGCAGGGTGATCTGAGGATCACAGTCAGGGCTCTGCTCTGCGGGCCCCTGTCCCCTCTCCGGCACTGCAGCCCGTCATGCTGCCATCGGTTTCCGCTGGGCCCTCTATGGACTGTCCAGCCGTTTCCTTTGGTGCACCTGCTGAGGATCAGATGTTGATCTCAGCATCGGAAGGTGAGCAGGAGTCCTTGGGAGGTATACCAGGCAAAAGCGTTGATGGAAATGCCCCAGGGAGGGCTTGACCAACAGCTGCTTGGGGAGCTGCGTGCTGCCACCGCCTTCGCCCTCCGGGTGACTAAGGTGACAGCACAATCTGTTGGTCATGCGATGTCTACCTTGGTAGTCCAGCAGCGCCACCTCTGGCTGACCTCGTCGGCCTTTTCAGCGACGCGGTGGAGAGCTTCGCCCAACAGTTCTCCGCCGCACAAAAGCAGGTTGAGGCTATTAAATACGTCATGCCCCAGTGGTCCGCTGCCTCCACCCCGTCGGCAAAGCAACAGCCAACACCCGCCAAACAGCAGGGTGCCGCTCGCGGACACGGTGCCCAGCCCGCCTCAACCAAGCCAGGTGGTATGCGGTCGAGGAACTCTTGATTATGAGAATTTGTGAATTTGTCTGTCCGCCACTGGCTCTCCGGAGACCAGCGGTACCCACTTCCTCACAAAAAGAGCAGTTTCCCAAACCTCCAGGTCACAAGAGGGTGCACCTGTGAGCGTGCGAGGCTCCGCCTTGCCGCTCGCAGCCCCCTCTCACATCGCCAGCAGGTGCCAGTGTGATGGTGCAGGCCGCGCCCTGTGTGCTGTCTCCCATCCACACTGCTACCTCGCAGAGTCTGGCCACACTCTGGGCCGCTTCCATGCCGTCCGAGTCGGGTCCCTGCACTCTGCTTCGCTGCCCCACCCCCGGTACGTCTGTGGTGCCTTTGGTCCCACTGGCTTGGTGTCTGGAAGCCTGGTTAGCGCTCCCCAGCCCGTCCCGCTGGCTCATTCGCACTATCAGACTCGGCTATGCGATTCAGTTCGCCCGGCGTCCCCCGGTTTTCAGGGGTGTCCATTACACTCAGGTGTCATTGGACAACGCACCTGTTCTCTGGGCGGAGATTGCTGTCCTCCTGGCGAAGGATGCAATCGAGCCGGTCCCTCCAAGCCGATATGAAGTCGAGGTTTTACATCCCTTACTTCATTGTACCCAAAAAGGGCGGTGGGCTACGGTCAATCCTGGATCTGTGCGTCTTGAACCGCTACCTTCACATGGTGCCGTTCAAGATGCTCATGCAGAAGCGCATTTTCGAATGCGTCCATCCCCAGAATTGGTTTGCAGCGATCGACCTGAAGGACGCGTACTTTCATGTCTCGATTCTGCCTCGCCACAGACCCTTTCTACGGTTTGCGTTCGAGGGTCGGGCATATCAGTACAAAGTCCTACCCTTCGGGCTGGCCCTGTCGCCCCGTGTCTTTACGAAGGTTGTGGAGGCGGCCATTGTTCCCCTCAAGGAACAGGGCGTTCGCATCCTGAACTACCTCAACGACTGGTTGATCCTGGCCAGCTCGCGAGAGCAGTTGTGCGATCACAGGGACATGGTTCTAGCTCACTTCAGCCAGTTGGGTCAGGTCAACTGGGACAAGAGCAAACTCGCCCCCGGGCAGAGGATCTCTAATCTCGGTCTCGAGCTAGACTCGGTCGGCCGGACTGCGCGCCTCACCGAGGAGCGCGTCCAGTCGGTGTTGAACTGCCTGAGTATGCTCAAGCGCAGGACAGTGGCCCCACTGAAAGACTTTCAGAGGCTCCTGGGGCATATGGCATCTGCAGCCGCGGTCATGCCGCTCGGATTGCTCCATATGAGGCCGCTTCAACACTGGCTCCGCGGCCGGGTCCCGAGATGGGCGTGGCAGCGCCGTACACTCCGTGTTCCTGTGACACCGAGCTGCCGTCGCACCCTCATCCGGTGGTCGGACCCCTCGTTCCTGCGGGCAGGAGTGCCCCTCGAACAAGTGTCCAGGCATGCTGTGGTACACACAGATGCCTCTGCCACCGGATGGGGGGCCACATACAACGGGCATGCAGTGTCGGGTCTTTGGACATGGCCCCAACTGCGTTGGCATATCAATTGCCTGGAGTTGCTAGCAGTATGTCTTGCACTGGGCCGCTTCAAGGAGCTGCTGTCAGACATGCACGTACTGGTCCGCTCGGACAGCACTGCGGCCGTTACGTACATCAACCATCAGGGTGGTCTAGGCTCTCGTCGCATGTCGCAACTCTCCCGCCATCTCTTGTTATGGATTCAGAAGCATCTGAGGTCACTTCGTGCCATTCATGTCCCAGGTGTGCTCAACCGTGCAGCCGACGAGCTCTCACGGCAGCCTCCACTTGCGGGTGAGTGGCAACTCTATCCCCAGGCGTTCCAGCTGATCTGGCAGCACTTCGGCGAGGCCCAGATAGATCTGTTTGCCTCCCCAGAAACTGCCCACCTCCAGTGGTTCTATTCCCTGACTGGCGACACGTTTGGCACGGATGCCCTGGCACACAGCTGGCCCCAGGGCCTATGCAAATATGCGTTTCCCCCAGTGAGCCTTCTTGCACAGCTCCTGTGCAAGGTCAGGGAGGACGAGGAGCAGGTCTTGCTAGTGGCTCCGTATTGGCCCACTCAGACCTGGTTTTCGGACTTGATGCTCCTCACAACAGCCCCTCCCTGGCTGATTAATCTGAGGAAGGACCTCCTTACTCAGAGACGGGGCACCCTATGGCACCTGTGTCCCGACCTGTGGAACCTCCATGTGTGGTCCCTGGACGGGATGCGGAGGTTCTGAGTGATATGTGATATGATAAGGTTCCTACCACTCCCTTCAGAGATCAGGTAGTGAACCTGCAAGCGCTGCCCTCGGAGGAGACAGACCCAGCCCTAGCTTTACTCTGTCCTGTCCGTGCTCTGCGTGTGTACGTTGACAGAACGCAAAGCTTCAGGACCTCAGATCAGCTCTTTGTCTGGTACGGAGGCCAGCAGAAGGGAAAGGCTGTCTCCAAGCAGAGGATGGCCCACTGGATAGTGGATGCCATTGCCCTGGCGTACCAATCCCAGGGTGTGCCTTGCCCGCTCGGGTTGAGAGCCCACTCCACCAGAGGTGTGGTCTCTTCCTGGGCGCTGGCTCATGGCGCCTTGCTGACAGATATCTGTAGAGCTGCGGGCTGGGCGACACCTAACACGTTCGCTAGATTCTATAGCCTACATGTAGAGCCGGTATCTTCCTGTGTACTCGCTTCCACCAGCCGGTAGACGCGTTGAACCCGCCCTAAGTGTCGGCTTGCAATGCCACTCCCGCCCCCTGGGCCGGATACATGCATCCTTTTACTCCAGTTGCGTTCCCCGCTTGGCGAACCCTGTCAAGTTCCTCCGCCTCCCCCTTCGGCTCGGACATTGTGTCTTATGCCAGGCCAACATCCATCACTGATGTTGACTGTTGGCTGGGTTCCATATGTTGCGATCCCTCTACGTGAGCGGTCCCATATATGTAATTGTTCACGGTCAAACTCCCTACGGTGAGCCCGTGTCTTTCCCTTAGTAGAGTCAGCTCTGCTGTCACCTGTCAGATGAGTCTCCCCCTACCCAGGTGGAGCCATCCCAGGGACTCCATATGTGTACTGCCCCACAGGCCAGTCCATATGTGTATTCTTCATGTAAACTCATCCCCCATAGGGTAGGTAGTGGCCTCCGCAGCGTCCCCTATGGGTTCGCTTTCCCAGTGTAGTCTAGTTTACTTAGACGTACATCGAACGTGACCGACTGAAAGGGAACGTCTCGGTTATGTATGTAACCCTTGGTCCCGTCACCACAGTTTCTGTACCCTCGCTGCTGTGCAGACACCAGTTGTCTCCTCAGCGAAAAACAGAGTGCGATTGCATCCGCTTACTATTTATATACACCTGTCGGAGGCGGTGCGCATTATGCAAATATCACATGCCAATTCCATTGGCCTGTTTCAGTTCACTCGAAGCTGATAGGGCTCTCTAGCGATATCCTAATTCGTCGGTCACTACTGACGTACATCTCTGTTCCCTCCTTCAGGGAACGAGGGTTACATACATAACGGAGATGTTTTTCTCTTCCTCCTGTAATTGTTTGTTATGGCATGAACTGCAGAAGAAATTGTGTCCAGATGATGTTGGCTACTTGATGATGATAATGAAATGATCATCATTTAGTGTTTGGTTCACTGATCATATTCAGAGGTTTTTTTTTTTTTGATTGATTGTAACAGTCCTGTGATTGACCACCACCGTTGTAATCTGATTGTGCACCAAAAATTTTTTAAAGATACACGCAGAAATTAAAGAATAAGTGTATGAATCTCAATAACGGTGGCATGCTTAACCCTTTGAGTGTTTTTTTTTCTGTGCCCCTGGGCATACGGTCCCACATATAACCGCCAGATTCAAACTGTACTTTAGTGCTCTGGCTGCGAGATGGACGAGTGCAGCTCTTGTCATATATCACAACTATACAGTGTTTTCAGCCACATAATTTTTTTTTTATTTTTTTTTTTTTTTAAAGGTTTCATACATTTAAATACGCATAAGCACCATTAAAACAATATATATGGAGTTTATATAATACACACTGATGTCAGACATCAGTAGAAGCAGCAATAACAGTGAATTCAAATATAATTTGCCGACATTTGTTCATATCAGACACACATAATGGGCCTAAGTAACTATAAAGTTTACTCTATTATTCTTCCAGTTCACCAGCCACTTACTTGCATATATTTCGGGAGAAACTGATGAATTCACTAGCTGTAAATACAACTGACAGGACTCTTTTATATTACAATTATAGATCATTATAGATCAAGATAAAGATATTTTATAAAGGTTTTTAAACAACAAAACACACTCACTTACATATTTGAGAATCAGAATATCAGATAGTTGATGACATGGTAAGCAAGTTTGCGAATATTTTAAATAAAAAAGGAAAAACAAAATAATAGCGATCCATCTGTCATACAGTGTTATTGTTGCTGCATTCAGTGTACGTGACACGCAAGACACGTCACCATGAAAACAATAAGGGCAAACGTTCTAAATAACGGTCGTCTTAAAAAAAACTCACTCTGGGGGGACAGTTAGAATATTTTAAACTCACGCTTGAAAGGGTTAATGCCGCAATGTATTCTGCATCATACAAAAATCATCTATGGCTCCCAGAATGCATTGCAGCATGAATCATGTCACAACTGAGATTCATATGCTGATTATTTAATGTCTGTGTGTCTTTAAAACTTTTTTTTTTTTTTTTAATTTTAATTTCTCAAATTAGAGCACATCAGTGAAATAAACCACAACATGATGATTATATCTTTATCATCAAGTAGATAGTATCATCAGATCACATTTTCTCTTGCTTTTCTTGACATGACAAGGACAATTACAGCAGCCAGTTACAGTAATGTTAAAGGATTAGTTCACTTTCAAATAAAAATTTCCTGATAATTTACTCACCCCCATGTCATCCAAGATGTCCATGTCCTTCTTTCTTCAGTCAAAAATAAATGAAGGTTTTTAATGAAAACATTCCAGGATTATTCTCCTTATAGTGGACTTCAGTGGCATCCAGACGAAGGTCAAAATGACAGTTTCAGTGCAGCTTCAAAGGGCTTTAAATGATATCAGTTCCAAGTGGTTCTGCCAAAACCACACTTTCATATTCTTCAAAAAGCTTCAAAAAAGTGCAAAAAAAAGTTCAATATAAAATAAGAAATAAGAAAAGTTTAAATAAGAAAAGTTCAAATAAATATGTTTGTTCATTGTTCAAAGAATTGTGGGATATCTTTAGCAATGAAGTATACACCTCATGCACCCTCCAAATTCCTGTGAAAGAAGCCCCCATTCGAAGGGTGCATTCTGTGTATCTTGCTTTTTTAAAATGAGACAGACGTATGTAGCCTCCGGAGTGTGCAAAATCTGAAATTAGATACAGCTCTTGATTAGCTGGTTCAGGTGTGTTTAATCATGGCTGCAGTTAAACTCTGCAGGATAGTGGCCCTCCAGGGGCATGATTGGACACCCCTAATCTAACATGATCCTCAGTAATCTGCAAGCTACTTTTGCATTTACATTTGATTTGAATAATTGCTATCTCCAATCATCATGTCTTTAATAATCAGTTTTAAATTATATTTTATCCATTTAGCATCGAGGCAGATTTTGGAACAAAGGAGTCTCCAAATGTACTGTTGTACTACACTGGCTTTACACTCTCAGCTGAACTTTTAACTCTGACCACGGCCTGTAAGATGGATCTTTACAAGTTTCCCCTCGACACCCAAAACTGCAATATAACACTTCAGTCTACATCATATTCAAGTACATCTGAAACACATCAATCAGTTTTGACAAACAAACATATGAAAGATACTGTAACATGGTTTATTCTTCTAAACTATTATTTTCAATATAACATAATAAAATATTAATGTTTGTTCCCACAGATCAGGAGATTGAACTTTTAACATTTACCAAACTTGATGATTTGACTACCTTTAAGTCAAAGCAGCTCTTTCAGTCTGATGGAGAATGGGAGCTCATCAGTATAGATAGCATTGATTCTGTCGGTAATGGATCTATAGAATCGATTAAAATGGCTCAGCTGATATATCAGGTACAAAGCACTTGGTATGGAATGTTAACCAATATTGAACATATAAAAAAAAAAAAAAAAAAAAAAAAAAAGTTAATGAGTTTGTGACAAATATGTGCCTAAAATAAATTAAATTATTTAATTGTTAACGCTTAAAAAAGGAGGGGTATCAAATATTTTCCAATACATTGGGGCTCCTGTAAAACTACACCTGTAGTTTTTTTTTAATCTTTTTTTTTTCTTTTTTTTTTAAATTATACACCAAAATGTGGGATTATACTATAATGTATGATAGTATACAGTATCTGTTATTTAATGTTCAACTGTTAAGATCAACATGTAAATTCTATGTAGGTTGCGGATTCATTCAGGAACAAAGCAAGTGTCCGGCTGTGTCTGAACCCTGTGCCCTTAAATAGGGCACTATTTGAGGGCACAGCCATTTGTAATGGTGTCTGAAACCATAGTGGACGTTATTTAGTGCACTCATTCAATCCCACAATGCAACGCAATGAGGAGTGTACAACTGATTTATACATGCTAGTTTCACTAGCATTTTCAATATGACTAAATTCATATAGCCTATCACCATACAAGTTTTATTTCACAATATATCACAATATATGTAGCTCTTTAATTTAATACTTATTAGTAACAATTGTGAATAGAGAGCTCTCTAATTCAGTTTTTACTACTGGTAATAAGAGACCCTATTGTTTTTTTTTTGTTTTTTGTTTTTTAACTGGTACAAAGCTCACCCCTATTTAATTTACTTATTATCTTAGTGTTATCAATGTTTAAGTCCATTGTGATGCAAATGTTACTCTCTCTCTCTCTCTCTCTCTCTCTCTCTCTGTTCATGGCAGATCACCATAAAAAGGAGACCTCTACTGTATGTCATAAACATTATAGTACCGGTATTTTTCTTCCTTGTGCTGGATGTGATGTCCTTCTTCATAGACACAAGTGGAGAAAACAAAGTGGGCTTTAAAGTGACTTTGCTCCTGTCTATTTCTGTGATGCTGCTGCTTGTTAATAACATCCTGCCCTCTACGTCTAAACAAATTCCTCTGATTGGTGAGTCTAACAATGATCTGATTATTTAATGTTACTTATTTTTTTAAGAATGCAATCCTGTAACTGAATCTCAAATGAAGTCACAACAATTAAACAATGTGCATTAAACAATTAAGTTTCCTCTCTCAAGATCCATTAATGTACTAAAAACATATTTAAATCAGTTCATGTGAGTACAGTGGTTCAATATTAATATTATAAAGTGACGAGAATATTTTTGGAGCGCCAAAAAACAAAATAACGACTTATATAGTGATGACCGATTTCAAAACACTGCTTCATGAAGCTTCGGAGCATAATGAATCGGAACACAAATATCTTAATTTGTCACCTGTAAAAGGTCTTACAGGTGTAGAACGTCATGAGGGTGAGTAATTAATTACATTATTTTCATTTTTGGGTGAACTAACCCTTTAAGTTTGTCTGTTATAGAACAAATAAACAAAAAACTAATTTTTAACCGCACATGGTTAATTTTCCCATCTGGCCCTCAACCTAAAATGAGTTTGACATCACTGATCTACATCATCACAGACACACACAAACATCAAGAATCAGTGTATGAATCTCTACAATGGTCATAGTTTGCTGTTTTTCACAGGGGTTTACTGCTGTGCAATTTTCTGTCTAATTACAATCAGCATGGTGGAGACCATCTTTGTGAATTTTATAATGGTTAAAGGAGCTGAGAAGGGATCAGTCGAAACAACAGCTGCTGTTACTGGCCAAGATGGTAAGAGTTGACAGCATCTGATTATGAGGAACATTTTCATGTATTTTATAATTCTACTTTACAAATTAAGGTTTATTAGTGAAATTAAGTTAAAGATTTGTTTGCCTCATCGCTTTGGTACATATGCAAAGAAAAGCAAATAAAAATTTTCTTTGAGTAAATTAGACTACATGGGGAAAAAAAAAAAAAAAAAAAAAAATGAACATGTTCATTGAACATGAACTTGTGCCCCTAAAATAGTACAAACGGTTTGGGTAATGGATGGATGGATGAAAATAGCATTTGAAGCCTGAAGTTAGCAAATGTAAAACCATGTAATTGCGTATTAAACAAACCACCCCAAAACCACATGTGAAATTCATTTATTTTTCTTTAATGTAGAATCAGCAAAGATTCCCCATCAAAAACAATTGTATATGAGATAATGCAGACAAAACAGCATTTATCCAGAGTTGTGCTTTGCATTTTTCCTATTACAGATGGTGTAAGAGACCCGGAGTACCCTCCAGACTCAGTTAGAGATCAGAATGAAGAGCAATCTAATACCATTAACCTCCAGAATCAGATCCTCGCAGATGTTCAGGCTACAACTCAACGAAAACAACGACAGAAACTGTCCTGGACCACAGTGGCAAGAATCATAGATGTGATCTTCTTGGTTCTTTACATAATCACCATTATTGTGTTAATGTGTGTGCTTTGTAAGCTTTGGTATCCATAATGAAGTCTTATATACATGAGATAGTACACAATATTAACTTTTATTCAGAGTTTATAAACAGTTTATATAGTTTATATACAGTTTAACATACAAGAATACATGGGCAAAACACAAAGATGCAGACAGAAGATGTACTCACTGGTAGACTCACATGAAATCCTGACAGAGGTTTATAAAAAACTATACTAAAAAGACAGAAAGTCATGATCATTATACTTAGGTGAAGAACCAAAGCAACCAGTTATATTTGGTGGAAAGAGTACTAAAAAAATTATAGAAGTAGAAGTACTGAACAATGATATCACTCAAGTAAGAGTAAATAAGTAGGTTGCTGAAAAACTACTTAAGTCACTATGGTACAAAGTACTTTAGTATTATTTCTCTATTTTAACCCAAAATGAGGCGATGTTAGCAAAATGGAGTGCGAAACACATATTCATACTGGAAGCCGGAAGGCGCCTTCACACAGAAAGTCCACAAGTGATACTGGTAGAGGTATTAAACATATGATGTTCAAGGAAATCCCTTATATGGAGATCAGATATCACTACAGCTGAATAACATGCAGATAGAGATGTTTTGACTAATGAAAAATGAAGACAAACACACAATTGCGCTAATATTTCTGTTTATCAGTGTTCTTCAAGCCATCTCAGGTATTTTCATAAGAATGATGTATATCTGTTATGCAACGCTAATCGACAGATAATAAGATAATAATCAGCAATGTTTCTTGAGCAACAAATCAGCATTTTAGAATGATTTTCTGAAGGATCATGTGACACTGAAGACTGAAGTAATGATGCTTTGCATCACAGGAATAAATTACCTTTTAAAATATATTCACATAGAAAACAGCTATTTTAATTTGTAATAATATTTCACAATATTACTGTTTTTACTGTATTTTTTTATTCAATAAATTCAGCCTTGGCAAGCATGCAAGACTTCTTTCAAAAACATTAACAAGTTTGTCAATTAGCACTGCATTATTCATATACTTTATTGTCAGTAAACCTTGATGGCTTGAAAAACACACATAAACCATATCTTGTCGCAATCGTGTGTTTATTGTCTTCACGTTTCATCAGTCAATACGTTTCTGCATTCAGCTGCTTCTACAGCGAATAGCTGAATTACTTCTACGAAACTGTTTTGGACATTCTGCGAGAAAGCGCCCTCCAGCTTCCAGTATGAATGAAACATATATTACACGAGAGTGAGCGCTCCAAAATATTTAGATCGCCTCATAGTTAAAGGGTTAGTTCACCCAAAAATGAAAATTATGTAATTTATTACTCACCCTCATGTCATTCCACAACCATAAGACCTTCGTTCATCTTCGGAACACAAATTAAGATATTTTTGATAAAATCCGATGGCTCAGTGAGGCCTCCATTGCTAGCAAGATTAACACTTTCAGATGTCCATATACATATTTCAAACAGTTCAGTGGTTCAACCTTAATTTTATAAAGCGACAAGAATACTTTTTGTGCGCTAAAACAAAACAAAAATAATTACTTTATTTACCGATCTCTTCTCTTCTGTGTGATTCTCCTATGCTGTTTACGTTCAGTGCTTCCAGGTTCTATGTCAGAATGCCGGCTCAGTATTGGCAGACTCTGTTCAAATGAGCAGCACGACGCATGCATGTTATGCTGATGCAGAAGCCGGCCAATAATGAGTCAAGCGTTCTAACGTAGAACCTGGAAGGGCTGGACATAAACAATGTATGAGAATGACACAGAAGAGAAGATACCAATTAAATGACATCACTATCAACAAAATCCATCTTACCATTTATCAAAATCCATTTACACTGCAATTACAGTTGCCTAAATAATGTAATAAGATTAATTTTCTAAATATAAAATTTTGAATATAGAAATATGAAATGTTGGGGAAAACAAAATTATCTAGGGGTGTAATGGTACACAAACATGACGGTTCGGTATGTACCTCTGTATTGAAGTCACGGTTCGTTACTGATTCGGTACAGCAAGAATGAGAAAACTAAACATAAAATTGCTTTTTTTTCCCTTTTTTTTTTAAACAGTGGTTTACTGTACAAATTGTGTCTCTGTCTTTAAATAAATTCAATTATAATTAAAATTTTCTTAAGGATAAAAAAATCTATCTCTGCTATTGCTGTAAACTATATATAAGGAGCACTTTCTTGCACATTACTATAGTGCTGGTCTTAAGCTGGTCCTAAGCAACTAGCTCCAGCTTAGTACCAGCACTTGACTAGCTTAAACCAGCTTCAATGCTTCAAAACATACCTAACCAGCATATGCTGTTTTTTTCCAACAGGGATACCCCAATATATACAGATTTATCTAAATCTGGAAATCAAATAGCATCAGCTTTTGCATCTAATCAACTATTTAAGGGTATACGTATCCCTGATCAAAGTTCAATCTTCACTGCAGAGGCAAATGCTCTATTATTGGCATTGGAGTTAATTGAAACTTCCTTACAAAATAACTGATTTAAAATCATGCTTTGAAGCATTGGAATCTATAACAACTAATCACCCAATGATTGTTAAGATTTTAAATTAAATTGTCATCTCTTGAATCACAGCATTTTATTATTATTTTCTGCTGGGTATCTGGCCACTCAGGAATCTCTGGTAATGAGCAAGTAGGCAATGCTGCCAAAGAAGCATTATCTGAAGAACCAGCAAAATTTTCTATACCCTTACCTGAAAACAACTTCAAATACATATACCAAAAACAAATGGCAATTGGAATGGGATCAGCAACAAATTACATGAATTAAATCCAGATGTAGGGTCAAAAAATATATTCTCTTTTAATAATCTCTGGGATCATATTCATTATTCATTATAATCATATTTTTTCATCAACTTATTTTTGTTATCTGCATACCAATACTAACTAGAAACAACATCATAGGGGGGTGATGGGAACAAAACTTATTTTTATCTACATTGTCAACATTGGTTGTTTTGAATTTTTATTGTTTTCAGTGAGCAGGGAAAAGTGTTCCTTCTTGATGTCCTTAACCCTGTAAAACCCAAATATAGAAAAAAATTAGCAAATTTTTTTTGACCTCTCAGCTATTTTTTTTTTCTCAGATATTTTATATTTTAGTAAGTTTTTAGGGAAACGTTGTAATATTGCAACGTTGGGCCTAGGAGCAGAATTTCTGTATTTGTACTCACTTTGTCTGAACAGATATACAGAACATTTAAGCATTCATTTGCAGGGTTGATTGCTTACTTATCCGCATAACAGTATATATCATGAGTAATAATCACACAACAATCATATTTTTTATGACTAAGCATTTATTAATAAAAATATTGAAAAAAATTGTATTTATAAAACTTTTTCTTCTATCACTTTCAATGTGGTTTGAATGAAATCTGTGTTTTGCAGTGATAGTCCCTAAGACAGTTCTTTTCATCTGAGAAGCACAGGCGAACATTGCACTTGCTACACAGTGTATTTGTGTATCCATTATTGCAGTGTCTACAGCGTCCTCTCTTCTTTACTGGGAAATGTGCAATAATGTCTTTGTGTACATCCAGTGGGGGTGGTCCAATGACATCTTGGCATTCTGAAATGGAATAAGTAAAAAAATAAATAAGTGAATAATACATATGGGTCTTATATTGTAGAAGATCAACTGAAAGAATAGTAAGGGTGGTAGACCATGTGTCGAGGGTAGAAAGTGTTATCCATAGGATCTAAGTGTTATCCATCAAAGTATTATAATTTCAATGCAAATGCTAATCAAAATTCCACTACTACATTCAAACAATACTGTCTGTCTGGCCTATTATGCTCTCTACTTATCATACTAAAAGGGACACATGCATCCCCCCAGAGCACTTACAGGTTCATATTCAAGACCATTCACACCTGTCCCTGAACAATGCAACAGGCATCTACCCTAAAATCCAGAACATTCAGAGACTGTTTTTCCTAATGCTATAAACTGCTACTTGGGCAACACTCATAAAAAAAATCTCAGGATCATTTAGAGGTTAAAAACTACAAAGATACAGAAAGTTTCCGATACTGCTCTAGATGATGGAGTTTCAAATTCCACATACAATGTTTTCCTGTGTTTAATTATGGTATAAGCTAAACTAAGTACTAACTTAGTTACAATGAATCATCTAACAGTTTAAATTTCAATTTGTGACCATGTGAGAAGTGCAAGGAGAAAAAGTTGTCTTTTTATTAAATTCTGAGAGCAGCAATGGCAGTGTGCAGTTCTTTTTTGGTTTATTTAGAAGTGCAAGGAGCACAGGCTATTTTGACTACCACTCTGGCCCAACGTTGTAGAATTACAACATGCACTTAACAAGCTCTAAATCAAATCTGATCAATGTTTTCCAAAATAACTAAATATGTATGTGTTCTAGACATTGTAATAAGCACAAAAAAAATATGTAAGGAATTTTACTTACTTGAATCTTGACGACATCCAGTCATGCAAAAAAAGGAGATGAGCTCAACGCGAAGTTTGCAGGTAGAGTGAGCTCATGGCCAGATGACCGGACCTATAAACACTTCTTCTATCCAACAGCATTGTGAGGACAAACAATAGAACTATGTAAATGTGGTCTTGAGGGAAAAAAAAAAAAAACATTTGCAGGCATTTGTTTTTTTTAATTTTTGAAAGTGATGTTGTAATTCTGCAACAGTGGGCTTTACAGGGTTAACAAGTAGTTATTTCAAAGGGTGATTTTGTCGCATCTGGAGAAAGCCCTACATTCAACTCAATGAAACAATGCCCTTATTTTACTTTGCAATAGTCCCACAGTTGCGATATGCCGGAGGGGTTAGCATCTTCTCACGTCTCAACAATAGTATTCTTTGACGCGTAGCATTCTGCAGCATCACATGTGTTCTTTCGAGACGTTCCCACTACCGCTGTGACACCGGCTATTGCTGCTGCAGCTATATCCAGCAGAGAGATTGCCTTGCGGATGTTACCTAGTGACCGTGTAATTTCGATCGTTTTAAATGCACAATAGGTGTGTAGCGCCCCCTACCTGTCTTTAATTAAATAAGTAGGGTAGCATACCAGATTCATTTACTATATGCCTACCGATGTTGAAGTTAGGCCCCTCTGGTGTCACACATGAATTACTTCTTTAGAAAGTTATATATAAGGAAATCTATAGTAACTTATGAATAACTTGTATATGAATAAACTTTTTGAATGAATAAAACTCTGGTGGAAGTAACAAAATATAACAAATTTAATTAAACAATAAAAGGGGTTTAAAACTATCTCAAAATGGCAAAATGTTCAGAATGTGAGCAATTCACACAATCACATTTCTATTACATCACGAGTTAATCCAATATTACACCAATAATGCAATACTTCAGGTGATGAAATTAATGGATTTTTCTCTGTCACAAACACACTTGAGACAAAAGTACAAAAATAAAACTCAGAGTATCAAAAAGTCACTCTGAAAAAACATCACAATATTAAATGTACTGAATAACACCATATGAATTAATAGAAAACGCTGTGGGCCCACACACACATCAGTCATTCACTACACACTCCGTTGCAGGCCTGAGACGTTGCTGGAGTATGTGGTGGCCTTAGAAACAGCAAACTGGCCTCTTCACTCTCCTGAGCGGGGAAAAACAAAACTCACCAAAGGTACCTGAATTCCGCTGTGGAATTACCAGTGACTCCGCTGCACTGCAGAAATCGCAATCTTCTTACTGTGCGCGGCTGAGCGCTCTCTGAAAGACCGGCCACCGACTCCTATGCACGGTTATATGCTCCGTGGAAATCTTTCTCCGGTGCGCAGCTGCGCGCTTTCTGCAGACGGGCCACAGACTCCTCACTTGTAGTAGTCAAACTTGTGACTTTCTCGTTAACTGTACTCCGATCAGCAAACAGCAAATAATATGAGTGTCTCAAGGTTGGAAGAATAACTTGAAAACACCGTCTTTATCAACGATTCTTCCCTCTAAAGAATGACGAAAGTCCACAATGTCGAGCGAACATACACAGAGAATTCAGTTACAACACAATAACACAAACTGAAAACTCGTGTGGCTTGAATTAAGTAAATATACACAATTTAAGATATAAATATGATGAATAATCCATTAAAACTTCTAAAATCTTTATCATAAACTATATTTGCTTATCTTTCCGATCGGCTGCCTCCATTAAAAACTACCCTCTCGTCTCCATGGAAACCCCAAACACTCACAAAACATAACAAAACACGTAGGCGAGGGCGGGACTTAAAGTTCATAAACCAATAGACTAGAGAAAGACCTAACTTGTAGGTCTTTTCACATGTGTATAAAAATCAAACTTGATATATGTGTTCTTAACAGCATACACACCCACATTTTATACAGCAATATATAGAGTGGTATATTCCATTCACATTTTAGCTCTGAGCAAGAACAAAATAAAATAAAGTGAAATAAACTCAATACCTGTAGAATTTTATTCTACTGGGTTACATGCTCCCCCTTCTAAAACATCTCATGTCCCCATGAGCTCACTTCTTTACACTTTAAAGGTGACTTTAGGCTCCGTATAAGCATTTACTTGAGCACAACAATTACACTGTGCCATAGGGTGACACCACATGGTGTTACAGGGTTTCTTTCCTGACTCTTCCCCACCCTCTACATTTATGACCACCCCTCTATGAACCAGAGTTAAAGGTCGGTTAGTGGGCCGACCTAGGCTATCATAGCTCAGTCTGACTACTGGTCTTATGTTTCTTTTGGGGCGGGAATGAACAGTCACTACTGCTTCTTTAGCATTAGCTATGCCAGGCTCTCCCCCTTCTAAACCAGGATCTCCCATTCCTCTGGAATCTGATCTGGCAGTTCTCCATGGCTTTCTCCAGTGAACATTGGCTCTGCCATTTCTGCAAGGGATCTATCCAGTTCACCTCCATGGTAAACAGTTTCCTCCTCCACTGCATTTTCTTCCAGTGCAACTTGTGGTGTCTCAACCCTGTCCGGGCAGTAATAACACAGGTCATCCTCTTCACTTTCAGAGTCATTCCTCCATTCACGTCCTGTCACAGCTGCATGTCTTTCTCTTAATTCTCTTCTCTGCTTTCTTTCCACAGATCTTGTCCTAATCTCCGGTGGTGCAGAAACTTTCTCTGGTTCTCCAGGATCAGACAACCTCACATTGTCCCCAACAGGTAAGAGATGGTCTCGGTGTAAAGTTTTTACACTGCCCATACCGGATTCAGGTTTCAGGCGATATACATGTAAGTTCTTTAGTTGTTCCACCACCAGGTAAGGAACAGAATTCCATTTGTCACAGAGTTTGTTCTTTCCAGTCAAGGCCAGATTTCTTATCAGCACACAGTCTCCTACTGCCAAGGTCTGATGTTTCACTCGTTTGTCATACAACCGTTTGTTCCTCTGCTGACTTTTCTGGGCAGTTTCAGTGGCTAACTGGTAAGCTCTCTGTAAATCTGACTTCATTCTCTCCACATACTGTTGATGGCTTCCAACTCCCTTTCCATCAGGTGAAGTCCCAAAACACACATCCACTGGCAGATGAGCCTCTCTTCCAAACAGAAGATAATATGGTGAGTACCCAGTCGCCTCGTTCTTAGTACAGTTGTAAGCATGTACCAGTCTGTTAATATGTTGACTCCATCTGTTTTTCTCTGCAGGATTTAGGGTACCAAGCATGGAAAGCAGCGTTCTGTTGAACCTTTCTGGCTGGGGGTCTCCTTGTGGATGGTAGGGAGACATTCGGGATTTTCTGATTCCCAGCATACTCAGTAGATCTTTTATGAGTCCACTTTAAAAAACTCGTCCCTGATCGGAGTGTATACGGGAAGGTAAGCCATAGTGCACAAAGAATTTGTCGCACAGTATCTTGGCCACAGTCAGAGCTTTCTGGTCCTTGGTGGTGAAGGCTTGGGCGTAGCGTGTGAAAGTTACAATGAGAACATTGCCAATACCTTTTGAATCAGGCTCGATTTACAGGAAGTCGATGCACACTAAGTCGAATGGCCCACTGCTGGTCATGTGATTCAGTGGTGCAACTTTTTTAGGCAAGGTCTTTCTCGTTACACAGTGGCCACAGTTCTTAACATACTGCTCTATGTATGCAGACATTCTAGGCCAATAGAAGCGATCTTTAAGGAGTTCAGTAGTTTTCTCTACTCCCAAATGACCTGAGTCATCATGCAGGGAGTGCAGTACTTCAGGCCAGTACCTCTCTGGTAAGACGAGTTGTGATTTCTCTCTACCACAGGAACTTTTGGTGACTCTGTACAGAAGTTAAAGTTCGTTGTAACAGAGCAATGGTCACATTGGAACTCTTAGCAACGGTAAGTATTTTCCCTGACTCCACTTCTCGCTTCACTGCACCAACTACAGGGTCTTCCTCTTGCGCTTTTCTCAAATCTGCATCTGCACCCAGACCCAACACTGTGGGACAAGAGAATGCCTCGGGTATACTCTGGTGTAAAACACCTATGTGATCCACCAGTCTGGATGATGACCCTTCGCTTTCAGTAGTCACGGCTAACTGACAGACTGACTTACTCCTGACTTAGATATTTCCTTCCACTCAGAGCAAGCAGTGGATTCACAGGGGTAGCGGGACAACACATCCGCGTCAATGTTATGACTTCCTGGCTTGTATTGCAAGCTGAAGTTATAGGTAGCTAATGCAGCTAACCAACGATGACCTGTTGCACTCAGCTTAGCACTTGACAACACATAGGTAAGTGGATTGTTGTCCGTTTTAACCACAAACTGAGCACCATATAGATAGTCGTGGAACTTGTCCACAACCGCCCATTTGAGCGCCAAGAATTCGAGCTGATGAATGGGGTAACGTTGCTCGGACGGACTTAGTTTTCTGCTTGCATAGGCCAAAGGCCTAAGTCCACCAGGATGCTCCTGATTCAGAACGGCACCCAGTCCACTCAGACTGGCGTCAACATGCAGTACATAAGGTTTGTTGGTATCGGCGAAAGCAAGTACTGGGGCATGCGTAAGGCTGTAAATGATTTTATGGAAAGCTGCAGTACAGTTGTCATCCCAACGCTCCCCAAATGGCTCAGATGCTTTGAAGTATTTCTTGCCATCTATAATCTTTTGGTTTTGCCCAGATGTTGGTGGGTAACCTTTGGTGAGCTCGGTCAAAGGCCTCACAATGGCAGAGTAATCCTTTATGAAATGCCGGTAAAATCCACAAAATCCCAGGAACGACCTCAATGACTTAGGTCGGTGGGCATTTTCCAGCGTGTTATGGCTTCAATCTTGGCTGGATCGGGTGATACGCCAACAGCTGACACAATGTGACTCACGTAACGGACTTGCGACTGGCAAAACTGACACTTGTCAATCGAGACTTTCAAGCCACACTCACGCAGACGGTCTAGGACATTTAATAGTCTCTCTTCGTGTTCCTCAAGTGTGTGCCCGAACACGATGATGTCATTGAGGTATACTATTACTTGGAGAAGATGCATATCACCCACGGCTTTCTCCATTAACCGTTGGAATGTGGCTGGAGCTCCAGTAATTCCTTGAGGCATCCGTTCAAACTGGAAAAATCCAAGGGGACAGATAAACGCTGTCTTCTCTTTATCTTCCTCTGCCATGGCTATTTGATAATATCCACTACGGAGGTCCAGTACGGAAAACCATTTACTACCAGCCAAACAGTCCAGGGCATCATCGATCCTGGGAGTGGTGTACTGATCTGGGATGCTACGAGCATTTAGGGTTCGGTAGTCGATGCACATCCTTATTGCCCCACTCTTCTTCCGTGCTATTACTATGGGCGATGCGTACAGACTCCTTGACTCTTTGATGATTCCAGCCACTAACAGGTCTTTGATGTGACATCATACATTCTCGATGTCCGCAGGCGCGATACGTCTGAAGCGCTCTCTGAATGGTTTAGAGTCTTTCAGCCTGATGTGATGCTCAACTCCTTGAGCTAGTCCCATATCCCACTCACTGGTAGAAAAGACATCACCTCTGATAGACAACTTCTGACGTAATCTCCGTTCCCAGGCCTTAGGAATGGATGACTCACCAAAATTAAACAAGCTTGGGTCTACTGTTTGGGAGCTCTGTTCTCCAGAACTTACGGTGAGCATGTCAGTGGGATACATGTTGGCTATTTCTGTTCCAGCAGGAATGGAGATATCTTTGGACGTTTCATTATGTACTAGGACTTGGATATTTCGTCCTTCCATTGCTGAAGTGGGGAGTACCACTGGAGTTATGAACGTTCCAGCTGGAAGACTATTCTCTTCAGGGGTGTCTACTACAAAGATCTCCTTTCTCAAAGGCTTGTCAGTCTCCACTTTACAGACAGCACATACTTCACCCCTTGGTGGAACTACACAATCACCAGGTCCTATCCATCTAACTTTTCCATCAGGTCTGTCAGGAATGATTTCAGTCTCTTGTTTTGACAGCTGGATTGCATGGTGTTGAGTCTGGATTCTCAAAGCATGTGCAACACTGGATCCTTCAGCATCCTGGATAAGAGCAGCAAGGTGTTCGAAGAAACTGGCGTTCGTACCAATAATGACTGGCACTTGGGAGGGACCCTGGGGCTCAGGACATACTAGCGCCAAGATGGACAATGGCTCCTCCACACCAGTGACAGAGGCAGGGAAGGTGACATCCACTACAATATACCCCTTGTATGGGTAACTGGAAGAACTGAGACCCCATATGGACAATCCAGTCAAAGGGTGAATGGGCACATCAGGCAGGTTCTTTGAGTACCATCTGTCAAACACAATCGTCACTTGTGATCCGCTGTCTAATAGTGCTTGACACTCACAGCCATTAAGCTTCACTTCTACAGTGGATGCTGGCCCTACTAGACCTTTGGGAAGGCAGCTGGAGTTATAGATGTCTGTCTGGCTCTTTTTGGAGAAACAAGCCTGGTTTGATGCAGTTCTATCTTCACCCATCTCGTTCTTCCCACTCTTTGCCTGCCGCAAGGAACGAATCAGTTTTTGAATAACTTGGTCAGAATTTGGTGGAGCTTGACACTTTGTTGCAATATGACCGCCTTCTCCACACCTGTAGCAGAAGTAGTCATCTCTTGTTCTGGCTGACTTGTATCTTAAGGATGTGGATCCAGACTGGGATGGTTTTGTCCGCTGCTCTGGAACATGAGGTGACTATTGAGTAGAACTGACACTCAGAACTGCCAACTGCTGCTGTAAGTGTTGGACTTGTTTCTTTAACTCTTGGACTTCTGAATCATAATTTTTTTAATCTTCTTGTTTGTTTTTTCTTTTGTTTTAATCACTAATGATGAAGTAGACAAGGTTTAGGGCTCACCTCCACTTATTTGGCTTCTCAATTCTTCAATCTCAGCCTTCAGTTCTTGTATGACAGATGTGCTGGCTCTTTCCTCTTCATGGAATTGTATGGCTTTGGCTTTCGCGGACATTATGTGGCGAGCAGCTTCACTCTCCTCTGCCTCACGTATTTCCTTTAGCAGACTCAGAAAAGAGGGTGGGTGATTTTTCCTTTCTCTCAGTCTCAACTGGAGCAACATCATGTCAGAATTCACAGCCCCTCTAATCAGCTGTTCCACTCGTACTTTGTCCACCAGTCTGGGGGACAGCCCATCTCTTTCCTCTACTTTGCTGAGGGTCTTCTCCATCCTTCTCAGGAATTCAGACAGAGCCTCTCCTGTGCCCTGGCGCATAAGACGAAACTTGAAGTATAAATCCTCACCAGACTCAGATGATCCAAATGTGCTCTCCAACGCTTCCAAGTACTGCAAAGCACTTGCTTCAGGGTCTGAAAATCGAACAGCTCTTATGATGTCCAATGCAGGTCCCTTGAGGCTTTCCACAAATCTGTGTCGTTTTTCTTTTTCAGAGCAGTCACACTCAGTTATCATCAGCCTGGCTTGGTCCATCCAAGTTTCCATATTCTCCTCTCCCACAGGGGTTGGAGCTACAGCTGAAAAAGTGCGCAGGCGACGATATTCGTTGTCACTTGGGAGCTTTACTGTTTTTGCAAAGACCTCACCCATGGCTTGTATAATTGACACAGGGGAACTGTCTGGGGCACTGGGAGGAGAAATCAAAGCTTGTATATCACTGAGAGACTTTCCTTCTTCCATCAGGAACTTTGCAAACTTTTCAGTAAATCCACTAGTAGCTGCATCAGATGCAGATTCCTGTGTCTGAGTTACTATGACTGACCAGGGCTCGCTCTTTTCTGCCCATGACACTTCAGTAAGTATACGCTTAGGGTCAATAGCTTGTTTGCACTCATTCAACACCAGCAGAGATTGTGAGTTAGGTCCTTCTCTCGTGTCTCTTACACGAACTCTTCCTAGCGCTTTTACTGCCTCCATCGTCTCTTCAATTTCGGCCACTTCTGTGTGAACAGGTACATTTAAAAGCATTAAAGCATGAGTCTCGTCAATGCCAGCATCTTTACACCAGTTGGTTAACTCTTCTTGGAGGAATGGGTCTTTTGTTAGAGCCATGACAACACTGTATGTAGTTCTCAGTCTCTTATAATGCAACAACAGGGTATGCTTGCACTTAACTTTTCTCTTTCTTCTTTTCTTCTTTCAGGAACTAGCTGTGACTTGCCAGAGGGAGATCCCGGACGAGCCCCCACTTTTGTGTAGCGCCCCCTACCTGTCTTTAATTAAATAAGTAGGGTAGCATACCAGATTCATTTACTATGTGCCTACCGATGTTGAAGTTAGGCCCCTCTGGTGTCACACATGAATTACTTCTCCTTTAGAAAGTTATATATAAGGAAATCTATAGTAACTTCTGAATAACTTGTATATGAATAAACTTTTTGAATGAATAAAACTCTGGTGGAAGTAACAAAATATAACAAATTTAATTAAACAATAAAAGGGGTTAAAACTATCTCAAAATGGCAAAATGTTCAGAATGTGAGCAATTCACACAATCACATTTCTGTTACATCACCAGTTAATCCAATATTACACCAATAATGCAATACTTCAGGTGATGAAATTAATGGATTTTTCTCTGTCACAAACACACTTGAGACAAAAGTACAAAAATAAAACTCAGAGTATCAAAAAACATCACAATATTAAATGTACTGAATAACACCATATGAATTAATAGAAAACGCTGTGGGCCCACACACACATCAGTCATTCACTACACACTCCGTTGCAGGCCTGAGACGTTGCTGGAGTACGTGGGGGCCTTAGAAACAGCAAACTGGCCTCTTCACTCTCCTGAGCGGGGAAAAACAAAACTCACCAAAGGTACCTGAATTCCGCTGTGGAATTACCAGTGACTCCGTTGCACTGCAGAAATCGCAATCTTCTTACTGTGCGCGGCTGAGCGCTCTCTGAAAGACCGGCCACCGACTCCTATGCGCGGTTATATGCTCCGGGCAAATCTTCCTCCGGTGCGCAGCTGCGCGCTTTCTGCAGACGGGCCACAGACTCCTCACTTGTAGTAGTCAAACTTGTGACTTTCTCGTTAACTGTACTCCGATCAGCAAACAGCAAATAATATGAGTGTCTCAAGGTTGGAAGAATAACTTGAAAACACCGTCTTTATCAACGATTCTTCCCTCTAAAGAATGACGAAAGTCCACAATGTCGAGCGAACATACACAGAGAATTCAGTTACAACACAATAACACAAACTGAAAACTCGTGTGGCTTGAATCAAGTAAATATACACAATTTAAGATATAAATATGATGAATAATCCATTAAAACTTCTAAAATCTTTATCATAAACTATATTTGCTTATCTTTCCGATCGGCTGTCTCCGTTAAAAACTACCCTCTCGTCTCCATGGAAACCCCAAACACTCACAAAACATAACAAAACATGTAGGCAAGGGCGGGACTTAAAGTTCATAAACCAATAGACTAGAGAAAGACCTAACTTGTAGGTCTTTTCACATGTGTATAAAAATCAAACTTGATATATGCTCGTGTTCTTAAAGGATTAGTCCACCTTTAAATACACTTTTCCTGATAAATGTACTCACCCCCATGTCATCCAAGATATCCATGTCTTTCTTTCGTCAGTCGAAAAGAAATGAAGGTTTTTGAGGAAAACATTCCAGGATTATTCTCCTTATAGTGGATTTCAATGGCTACCAACAGATTGAAGGTCCAAATGTCAGTTTCAGATCAGCTTCAATGGCTTTAAATGATCCCAGATGAGAAATAAGGGTCTTATCTAGCGAAACGATCCGTCATTTTCGAAAACAATACAACCGTTTATGCTTTATAAACAAAATATTGCCTTGAACGTACTTTCCGCTTCCGCATTCTTCATAACGCTTACGCTGAATGTTCTACGCCTTCCCTATTCAATTTACGGTAACACCTCTTTGCGTTATGCTATGGCATCATGTAGACTAGAAAATGGGAAATCGGCCTCTATTGCTTGTTCAGCCTCGCTGGTGTTCAAAATGATAAAAAAAAAAAAAGTGTGGTGCCCAAAAAAGGAAAAATAAGCTTGAAAGGGAGAAAAGGGATGTTAATCTTACAGCAAAAATTCCAAAACTAACTAACTAACTAACGTTACTTCGGTTCACATAAAACATCCGAGCCAGTGGAAGACCCCGCGTGCAGCGGCAGCTCACAATTATCTTCACCCACCGACACCGTCACCGATCTGCGTGCTTTACACATTGAAGAAGGTGAGATAGCAGCTGCAGCAAGTTATTATTCTTATAACGAGTTAAGCCCTATTTGGATGGTATATTCTCATGAAAACGTAAGGTGTTTTCAACATTTACAGGGGTCGATTGAGTCGATTGATTTTACTGCTGTTTGAATTCAGAATGTCAGTGTTTTTCTCTCATCATCATCACCTGTGTAAAAATCCCGAATTAACTTTCCTACTGTTTTTTGACGAACACCAATGTCGTGTGACTTGTCTCCACTATCTGCCTTAGAAGCACATTCTATCAGTTGCAGTTCTGGTGCCTCCATCTGTACAACTCGACCTCGACACATTCACATCACATGTTAACACAGCGGTAGTTACTCACGGGACACTGCACTTATTCGCAATCACAAAAGTTCTTTATTTGCATGTGCTTTAAAGCCCTGCCAGTTAAACATGTCATTCGTGTGCTGTTCTGAGATGCGCTTTTTCTGACCCCATACACCTGAAGCGTGCACACACACTTAAAGGATTACTCCACTTTTAAATAAACTTTTGCTGATAATTTACTCACCCCTATGTCACCCAAGATGTCCATGTCTTTCTTTCTTCAGTCGAAAAGAAATGAAGGTTTTTAATGTAAACATTCTTGGATTTTTCTCCATATCATTCATTTCAATGGGCACCAAACGGTTGAAGGTCCAAATGGCAGTTTCAGTGCAGCTTCAAAGGGCTTTAAACGACACCAGACGATACCAAACGATGAATAAGGGTCTTATCTATTGAAACGATTGGTCATTTAAAAAAAATAAATAAAAAAGTTTTATAAGCACAAATGCTGGCCTTGCTCTTTTCTCCGATGCGCATTCGTGACGTCACGTAATACGCAATTACGTTGAAAAGGTCACGGTTGACGTAGGCGGAAGTATCGAGCCAGTGTTTACATTACAAATGTGCGGAAGGAGGATCGTATACACATATTCAAATGTCTTTGTGTCAGTTTATTGTTTAACCCTTTGAGCGGTATGTTCCAACATATGGGATGTTTATTTCTGTGCCTCTGGGCGTACGGTTCCACATATGGGATTTAGAATGTTCAGCGACGTCACATAACTGCTAGATTCAAACTGTGCTTTC
This sequence comes from Megalobrama amblycephala, assembly GCF_018812025.1. NCBI lineage: Eukaryota > Metazoa > Chordata > Actinopteri > Cypriniformes > Xenocyprididae > Megalobrama > Megalobrama amblycephala. Next base: position 30,960,645 of record NC_063044.1, on the reverse strand, counting down.
GCGCTCTGGCTGCGAGACGGACGCTCGATCTCTTGTCATCACAGCTATGCAGTGTTTTCAGCCACATAATGTTTCTTAAGGTTTCAGACATTTAAATACGCATAAGCACCATTAAACAATACATTTGGAGTTTATAAAATACACACTGATGTCAGACGTCAGTGGAAGCATCAATAAACAGTGAATTCAAATATAATTTGCCGACATTTATTCATATCAGACACACATAATGGGTCTAAGTACCTATAAAGTTTACTCTCTTATTCTTCCAGTTCACCAGCCACTTATTTGCATATATTTCAGGAGAAACTGATGTATTCACCTGCTATAAATCAGACTGACAGAACTCTGTGAACTGCAGTGCAAACTAAGATGGCGGCGCCCATCTCGCATTATAGATCAAGATAAAGATCATTTATAAAGGTTTTTAAACGACAAAACACACTCACTCACACATATTTGAGAATCGAAATATCATATAGTTGAAGACATGTAAGCAAGTTTGCGAATATTTTAAATAAAAAAGGAAAAACAAAATAATAGTGATCCATCTCTCATACAGTGTTATTGTGGCTACGTTCAGCGCTCGTGACACGCACACGTCGCCATGGAAACAATAAGGGCAAACGTTCTAAAATAAGGGTCGCCTTAAAAAAAACTCACTCTGGCGGTCAGTTATATTTTAAACTCACGCTTGAAAGGTGTGCGTATCCTGGGTGTTTTAATAATAGAAAGCCTAAAAGAAAATTTTTGTCAGGACAGAAATTTGTGACTTTTCAGAGATTTCCTATACACAATCCTGAGCGAATGAAACTGTGGTTGCTATGCTTACGTCAACCGTGACCTTTTCAACGTAATTGCGTATTACGTGACGTCACGAACGCGCATCGGAGAAAAGAGCAAAGCCAGCATTTGTGCTTATAAAACTTAAACTTTTTAATTTTTTTTTAAAATGACAGATCGTTTCGCTAGATAAGACCCTTATTCATCGTCTGGTATCGTCTGGTGTCGTTTAAAGCCCTTTGAAGCTGCACTGAAGCTGCCATTTGGACCTTCAACCGTTTGGTGCCCATTGAAATGAATGATATGGAGAAAAATCCTAGAATGTTTACATCAAAAACCTTCATTTCTTTTCGACTGAAGAAAGAAAGACATGGACATCTTGGATGACATGGGGGTGAGTAAATTATCAGCAAAAGTTTATTTAAAAGTGAACTAATCCTTTAAGCCTGTCAAACAGCACCTGACTACTGGACTTCATCTTTCGCGTCAGATTGCGCTATAATACTGTCAAATACAGAAAAGGTTTACATAAACACAGTTGGTTATGTCTGAAGTGAGTTGAGAAAATCGGACGCGTGCAGGTCTTAAAGTGACAGCATCCTAATAGTTAGCATGCGGACCCTTGTCCTTATAGGGATAGTTCACCCAAAAATTAAAATCCTGTCATCACATACTCACTTTCAAGTTGTTTTAAACCTGAATGAGTTTCTTTCTTCTGTTGAACACAAAAGAAAATATTTTAAAGAAGGTTGGTAAGCAGACAGTTGATGGCACCCACTGACTGTTTTCCTACTATGGAAGTCAATGGGTGCCGTCAACTGTCTGGTTACCAACATGTAACATGTAAGTAATGACAATTTTCATTTTTGGATGAACTATCTCTTTAAAGTATTCATGGTAAAGTAATCATTGAGGGAGTATGACTGAAGTATGACAAATGTTTTTGCTGCTTTTGGCAACCTGTTTGTTTGGAGTTCATATCTGGAGTTAATGCATTTGTTTTTAATGTGTTAAATAGCATGGAATATTTAGTGTGATTGTGCTTATATAAAATGATTTGATGAAAATGAGATTTGTAAAAATATAAAAATAATAACACTAAAAAAAAATTCTTGTGGTACAAGACACTGTGGCATGGCAAGGGGGCCCTTGGTGTTGCTATAGCCCCAGGGCCCAATGTGTTCTTAATCCGGGCCTGGCTATGGGGTATCAGCGGTTTAAAACATAATAGATCTTTCATCGTGCACTTTCAGCCGAACAATGCATATTAGGGTTAAAACAAGAAATGCCTCATGATTTTTATGTAAACTATATTTTATTAATTGTACCAATGACGGCATGATTTTCTACAAATCTATACATCCATCTGCACGGAGCTCAGTATAAGTAAAAATAGAACACTGGCTCCACCTGCTGGTCACATTGGGAGCATACATTTGATAACCGTTATTTTATATATTTATAAAAGAATAAATCTGATAAAATTGGCGAGTATAACGTACGTAGTACAGTCGGTATATTACACATTCCTAGTCACACGTGTTGAACTGAATTTTTTTAACGATGTATATTTTTGATGAACAAAGCAAAAAAAGTATATACTGTATATATATACAGTAAAACTGTAAACAAGACGGGCTGATGGACAGGGCCTGTAAGTCGCTCACACGCTTAGCAGTCACCAGTGCTACCAAGCAGTGCTGTCTTAAGAGAGAGAAACTTCAACCCAACGCCCTCTAATGGCTCAAAAGGGTGTTGAGAAAGGGCATCTAAAACCAACGACAAATCCCACAAAGGGACCATCTGTCTGGCCACTGGCCTCTTACGGCGTGCCCCTTTCATAAAACGACTTATTAAGGGGTGCTGACCCGCTGTCTTGTCACCAAAACCAACATGACAAGCAGAAATAGCTGCTAAATATACCTTCAGGGTAGAAAAAGCCTTCCCTTTATCTAGCAGATCCTGGAGAAAACATAATATGTCCCTCACTGAGCACTGAAAAGGGACAATATGACTCCGCTCTTCACCATTCTTCAAAGACTCGCCATTTATTACTATAAAGTGAGCGAGTGGAAGAGGCTCTGGCACTTTGTATAGTGTGTATGACCGATGGGGGCAGACCTGCTGCACTCAAATTCCACCTCTCACGGGCCAGGCCCAAAGATCTATCCTGTCTGGGTGAGGATGGTAAATTTCCCCCCCTGCCTGAGACAGCAGGTCCCTCCAGGGAGGGAGGGGCCACGGCTGACCTGCCAGTAGCTGAACTATCTCGGCCACCCAATGTCTGGATGTCCAACGTGGAGCTATTAGTATCAGTGACAAACCCGTTTCCCTCACTCTGGCCAGTGTGGGTGAAATCAGGCTCAGAGGAGGAAAAGCATACAGCAGGACGTTTGGCCATGGGTGGGCTAGAGCATCCACACCCAATGGTGCATTTTCGTCTGCTAGAGAGAAATACAGAGGACATTGAGCGTTTTCCTGCGAGGCGAAGAGATCTACGGCACCCTGACCGTACTTCTGCCATATCTGCTTCACTACCTGGGGATGAAGCTTCCACTCCCCGTACAGAGGATTTCCTCTGGACAATAAATCTGCTCCCCTGTTCAATATCCCTGGAACATGGGTCGCTCTGATGGATAAAAGCCTTGTGTTGCACCACACGATCAACCTTTTCGCTAACTGATGCAGCTGAAGAGAGCGTGTGCCTCCCTGCCGGTTGATATATGCAACCACTGTAGAATTGTCTGTTTTCACTAAAACATGTTGGCCCCTGATGAAGCTCAGAAAATGTTGCAGTGCTAGAAACACTGCCAGCAACTCCAGGTAATTTATATGCTTGTGAATGAGCTGTGGAGGCCACACACCGTTCACCGCTCTGCCCATCAGAGTTGCTCCCCAGCCCTTTAATGACGCGTCCGTCGTCATAGTAACTCTCGACGACACCGTCCCCAAGGGAATCCCCGTTCTGAGAGTCGCGGGGCTTTTCCAATGTCTGAGCGCTCTGACACACGTATGAGTTATTCTCACCGGTCGACTGAGATGTCGCCGGGAACACAGACGTAGATGTGCGACCCAGCGCTGAAAGTCTCTCATCATGAGAAGTCCCAAATGTACCACCGAAATCACTGAAGCCATTAAACCCAGCATCTGTAAGCACAGTCTGAACGGGACAACTTTCCCCGTTTGAAAACGGGAGAGACACTGAGTGAAAGACGTGATTCTCCCCTCTGTCAGATTGACTCGGTAAGAGAGAGAGTTTATTCTGAGCCCCAGATATTCTGTGCATTGCGTGGGCTCTAAGCGGCTCTTTTTCATGTTTATTCTGAATCCCAAGCTGCTGAGATGCATTAACACCCTGTCTGCGTCTCTGACCGCTTGCTCCTTTGACGGGGAGCATATCAGATAATCGTCTATGTAAGACAATATTCTTATTCCGTTGTTCCTCAACGGAAAAAGTGCTGCTTCCACACATTTGGTAAAAGTTCTCGGTGCTAAAGACAGACCGAACGGCATAGTTTGAAACTTGTAAGCAGTGTCTCGGAATGCAAACCTGAGATATTTCCTGTGAGACAGGTAAATGTCTATGTGAAAATATGCGTCTGACAGATTGATCGGCACAAAACCAATCGCCCTGGCGGATGGACCGACAAAGCGTTTTGTGTGTCAACATTTTGAATGTATACTTTCGTAGGTGCTTGTTTAACACACGGAGGTCTAATATAGGACGCAGAGATGTGCTCCCTTTCTTTGGAATCACAAAGTAACGGGAATAAAAGCCTTGACAGCTTACCTCCTTTGGCACCACTTTGATCGCTTGTTTGTTTAAAAGAGTGTCGATCTCGGCCATCAAGACGCGAGCCGACTCTCCCTCGGCCACAGAGGCTATTATACCATTGAATTTGGGTGGTTTCATGGCAAATTGAAGTCTGTATCCCCGTAGAATTGTGTTTAAAACCCATGGGTGAGCAGCGCATGCGCGCCAATTGAGTATGCGGGCCGAGAGAGTCCACCTGTATACTTCTCCCTCATGGGCGCGTGTTGATGACGTCATAACAGTCTCTGCGTTGGCTCCCACCGGAGAAGCAGGCGCTCCCTCCTGTGGTGAAACTAGGGGGGGCACATTTTATTTTGGATTTTTTGCAACCTATCGCCCTTGGCAGTCTGCCTGGCTGCGATAGTGAAACCTTTATTGTGTGTTTTATGTTTGGGGAGCATATCGCCCTTAGCTCGTGGCTTGGCTGCGATAGTGCATTCTTTATTATGTATACCCCTGAAACAGTGGGTGTTTGAACACACCGTGTGAGTGCTTGGTGACACTGATGAACATCTTCCTCTATTCTCTGAACATGAGGAGAACATACAGAAACAGCCCTTACCGAACTTAGAACCGCAGGGCTGGAAACCTTCCTTCTCTTTGCAGGCGGAGAGAGAAGTGAAGGGGAACGTTTTCGTGTCAGGTCGCACGCTTCTTCTTCCGTTCCTCGGGGGTGGGGCGGGCGGTTCCTAGCCGCCGCGGCCGCAAATGAATGCTTCCCCCATGGACCGGAGCCATCTGACCTCTGACGTTGGCCAGTATGCTGCCCGCTGAGAGCAGGTCTCATGTTCCTGGCCCCCGTCTGTCTCCCTCTCGCTGCAGCGGCCGCTGCAAAGCCCTGTCGCGCTGGCTGAGAGGGTGGACGCGGCGTTTGCTTGCGTGGTAAACAGAGGTTAAAAGCTTCATCCTCTTGTTTCCTGAGGGTGCTTGTTTCTCTCATTTTCTCGAGAGCTGGACCGAACAGACCTTTACTTGGATCGTACGCTGCGTCCATCACCTCCGCTTTCTGAGCGTCGCCCAATCCTGACAGGTTTAACCATAACGCTCTCTCACCTGACACGGCCAGACCCATCACACGGCCACAGCCCTGAACTGCTCCACGCGAAGAGCGGAGAATTAAATCGTTCACCACACATATTTCGTCCCAGAGTGCTGGGTTCAGTACTCCTGTGTCAAGCTGTCGCCCCATCTCCTCCAAAATCTCAGCTTGATACGCTGACAATAAAGTCACTGCGTTCAGCGAGCACACCGATTGCGCCGCGTACTTATACACCCTCTGATAAACGGACGCGGTTAAGCGTTCCATCTTGCTCGGCAGCGAAATTTGAGATGAGGCAGAAATAGAGCGCCGATTCGGGTGGAGATGATAGGCCACTGAAGACTCTATCGCTGGGGGTCCGGCCAGCCCCAGCTCTCCCATCCCGAATCTCCAGCTTAGAACATCCTTTGGCCGGGAGCTTGCTCTTAAAGGGGCTGCACCAATGTCGAGACATTTCCTTCATGCAAGCAGGCACAGCGGGCAGGAGTTGTCTCGCTGCGGGTTGAGCAGGCGGCAGCCTTGTCCCGTCGTAAAGGTCTCTCTCTTTTACTGTCTGCCTGTGAGGCTGAGTCAGTCGTGCTGGGGGGTCTAGACTGTGGGATAGGGAATGGAGAATTATCTTCCTCTTCCTTATCATCCATGTCTAAGTCGAGGAGGTCAGAGTTGGCATCGCCCTCTGCGTCCTCGTCAACCGGTTCTTCCTCCTCCTGTGCGAGAAGGCCCTCGAACAGAGGAGGCATATCCGGGGATTCGGCTTCCATCATGTCCGCCCAGCTCGTGGTAGCTCGCGTATGATGCTCAGTAGCCGTAGATTTTGCTACTCTCAGCCTTCTCTCTAAGATTTTCACCGGCATTGACGCACAGTGAACACTGTGTTTTGGGCCCATACACATACATGATGCACATTGGGTGAGGGTCCCTGCCCGAGATGGTTGCTCCACATGACGATGGACAGGGGCGGGATGCAGCCTCTCTGCTCTTCGACTCATTCCCTTTGGCGGGGGTAATGACCGTCGACATGATGGCTGAAGAGTGAAAAAGGTTATCGTCGGGTAGTTATCCCTTCCAACGGCTCGCCTTAACGCGTAAACCTGAAGTTGGCTTGACGCCACTGAAGATCGTAACTTAATACGATGTAGTCTAAACAGAATAGCTCGCCTTGACGCGGACACTATTCAGAATTTACGATGTCACTCAACACAATCCAATCCACTGATGTCGCGTTCGGTGGCGTAATCCAATGACGGTCCGCCTGATGAACAGTTTAGCGAAATCAGCAACGACGTCGGATGTGCTGAGAGAGCTTGTAGTCCCTCACGGGAAGAAAGCGCGAATGATATTGATAGGGGTCGACCTGAGTGATATAGGTGGGGCGGAGCCTGATCTCAGATCGACCTGTCTGTCAAGGACAGACGTGGTGTCATTGGAGCTTCCGTAGTTGGTCACGCCCAAAGCGATATCCCATAGTGAAACACCGAGCGAAGTTAGAAAAAGAACAGTAGTCAAGTTGTCATTGTTTGTGTCAAACAAGTTGTGAATTTGTTGTAACATTAAACAGGAGATCATGACTTACTCTGTGCTCAAAGTGATGCTCAGAGCTCCAGTGGTTCCCTCTGTGGGTGAACGAGGATGATGGTGAACAATTGCAAGATATGCTTTTTTTTCATTGGTTGTTGCGTTAAATCTTACCCAGATACAATAGTGCTATTTTCTGATTGGCTATTGTGTAGCCTCTTTCTTTTTTTTGATTGGCTGATAAGTGGCAGGTTCGAGACGCGCTTGATTCCTTCCCGGTTCCAGAGAGAGCGGCGCTGCGGCATATTAAATATATGATAAATAGTTTTTCTGCGTGAGAAATACAATGTGTGGCGGGAGTGCGTGACAAAAGACCGAAATGAGTGACTGTCATGCTCAATGCGTGACACTTGAGAGCCCTGGTTCAAAAGTTTGGGGTCAGTAAGAATTTTTATTTTTATTTTTTTGAAAAGAAATTAAAGAAATGAATACTTTTATTCAGCAAGGATGCATTAAATCAATCAAAAGTGGCAGTAAAGACATTTATAATGTTACAAAAGATTAGATTTCAGATAAACACTGTTCTTTTGAACTTTCTATTCATCAAATAATCCTGAAAAAAAATATTGTACACAAATATTTTGTACAATTGTACACATTCAATGTTTCTTGAGCAGCAGATCATCATATTAGAATGATTTCTGAAGGATCATATGACACTGAAGACTGGAGTAATGATGCTGAAAATTCAGCTTTGCCATCACAGGAATAAATTACTTTGTGAAATATATTCAAATAGAAAACAGTTATTTTAAATTGTAATAATATTTCACAATATTACTGTTTTTTACTGTATTTTTAATTAAATAAATGTAGCCTTGCTGAGCAGACGAAACTTCTTTTAAAAACATTAAAAATCTTAGTGGTTCCAAACTTTTGGACTGTACTGTATATATATATATATATATATATATATATATATATATATATATATATATATATATATATATATATACATACATAGAACATTTAAATTCAAATACAGGCTCGGATATGCATTCTCCTTATATTTATATATTTAACATTTCTAATAAAAAGAATGACCCTAAAAAGTTTAATAAACCATAGCCCGAGGCTGGAAAGACCCCCACCCTTTCGAGCCAGGGAGATATAAACGGGGGCAGAAATCCTGCGAAAAATCACAGTCGGACACTTGTGAAACTACGGACTTCTTCTTCGTCTCGCCTTCTCAACTTTTCCAGCAGAAAAAATACCAAGAAGCTGTAAGTAAAACATTTTAAAACTTTCTCATAATCGATGGGTGTGGTGTGTTTTGAAACATTAAGCATGGGAATGATTGAATTCTTGATCATTCAATATTAAATCAAAACAGACCCGGCGCCAGACACAAATTCATGGACGGGCATTACATTTTTTTTCAGGGGGCTCAAATGAGATCAACCTCATTGCATAATAACATTAATTATGAATTTAATGGGAAAAAAAGAAGAAGAAAAAAAAAACACAAAAAAACAAAACAAGGAAGAACTAAACACACATTGCAGGGCTCAACATTAACGCTTGTCCGCTAGCCCGGGACAAGTTGATTTTTTTAAAAGGGTAAGTGAAAGAGAATTTTACTTGCCTGGTCTGATTAAAATGCCAATAACAAAAAATTACTAGGTAATCACTAAAACTGCATTAGTTTAGTCTAAGTGGATTAGTGCATAATAATATTGATATTATCGATAGTGCATAATAATATAGGCTGATGTAATGTAGTAACGCTAACAAAATGTTGCGCTGTTGAGGCGCTCGCGCTGCCTCTCGAGGAGAAATCGAAACAAATGAGCGCAGCAGAAACAAACTCAGTTCCCTTTCGATACTTCACTCGTGCTGCGTATGGGGAAAGGTCTCCTTTTTCCCCGTTACTGAAGCCTTTTTCAATAACGCAGTGTAACTGCATCGTCATTGGTTCACTCATAGACAAGTTGTTGAACCAATGACGGCGCGGCATAGCTGCGCGACCTATGGCGACAGAGCGCGCGAATATTCCCGCCGAAATGGGCGGGGTTTAGGGCTATATAAGCGGGCGTTTCGCCATAGGATTTCAGTTCTCTCTCCTTCAGCAACGACTTCACATCGCTCCTCGCTGATCTCCGGCTGAAGCCTTCGCCGCCTGGAAGAAGCTCGCCTGGAAAGAAGCTCTCGCCGCCGTCGAAGAGGCTCCCGCAGTGGACTGCTGAGCTCGCCGAGAAAGAAGCGCCGGCGCCCTCGTCGACTGCCGCCCGCTTCCCGCTTCCGGCCGCCTGCCAGCCCGTCTCCTGCCGCCATCCGGCGCGCCTAAAAGAGCGATTTTCCCTCGGTTTATTGCCGCTCTAAAAGAGCTTTCCAACAGCGGTTTTCACTGCTCTAGCAGCCCTCGCCGCTCTAAAAGAGCCCCTCAAACACCGTTTTCACGGCGGCGGCGTTGTTACAAATGCCGCGCCACTCGTATGGCACATGCAGAGCCCCTCTGCTTGACGACAACGGTCACGGTGAGTGCGTCGGCTGCCTGGGCAGACCCCATGCAGAGGCCGCGCTCACCGGGACCTCGTGTTCTCACTGTGAGAACATGAGTCTCGCCTCTCTGCGCTCGCGGATCGCCTTCTTCAGTGAAGGCGATCTCGGCGCTCACGCCCTCCCGTCTTCTTCCTCCCGCGAGCCGGCTAGGAAGAGACGGCGGGGCAGAGCGGCCCAGCGCACGGAGTTGGATGACGTCACGCCGGCTTCCCCGCGTGCCTCACCCTCTCCCCCGAGAGAGCAGTCCCCCGTCCTGTTCTCCCGCCCTGAGCTGCGTCCCTCGGCAGATGCGAGCGACCTCATCTCTTTTGGCGGTTCTGAGGACGAGCCGCTTGATGACGTCATGTCTCTCGCGGCCTCTGAATCCGAAGGTTGGGCCGGTGATTCTGACCCCGCCCGCCTTCCCTCGCTGGAGCCCATTGACTGCAAGCCGGGTATGGATGCCGAGCTCTTCCGCATCCTTTCGAAAGCAGTAGAGGTTTTGGACCTCGAATGGGCTCCACCAGAGGAGCCATCACGGAGCAGGCTCGATGAGTGGTTCCTGCCGGGTTCCTGCCAGGCCCCTCGTCAACGCGCCGCACTATTTTTCCCAGAGGTTCACAACGAGCTGACGAAGTCGTGGCGCGCCCCGTATTCTGCCCGCCTATGTACTACGCTTTATTCAGCTCTCACCTCTGTGGATGGCTCTGAAGAGAAGGGTTACGAGCATCTACCGCCCCTGGACGAAGCGGTGGCGGCTCACCTCTGTCCCCCCACGGCTGTGGGTTGGAAAACTAAGAGGGCCCTTCATCCAAGCCCTGCAGGACCACTTCTGCCCTGGCTGGCAGAGCATATACGTCCGCGGGCCAGGCTGCCTCAGCGCTGCACGCCATGGCTATTCTCCAGGTGTTTCAAGCGAAGCTCCTCCGTTCTCTGGATGTGTCCGGCGTCGATGCACCTGCCTTCCGTGTCCTCCGCAGCACCACTGACTTAGCCCTGCGTGCCACAAAGGCCACAGCTCAGGCTATTGGACGATCCATGGCCAGCCTGGTCGTGCTTGAGCGCCATTTGTGGCTCAACCTGACCGAGATTAAGGAGATGGACAAGACGGCCTTTTTGGATGCCCCGGTCTCTCCTTCTGGTCTCTTCGGGCCAGCAGTAGAGGGGCCCCGCGCTTCAGCGGGGTGCTTCAGACTTCAGTCAACACGAACGACGTTCATGTCCTCCGAGCCAAAGTCACGTCTCTTCTGAGGAAAGGAGCTATAGAAATAGTCTCCCCCTCAGAGAGCAATTCGGGGTTCTACAGCCATTATTTTCTAGTTCCCAAAAAAGATGGCGGTCTCAGTCCCATCTTAGATCTCAGGCTCTTGAACCTCTCCCTCATGAGACGGAAGTTCAAGATGCTAACGCTGAAGCAGATCCTTGCGCAGGTTTGCCCCGGGGACTGGTTCTGCTCGCTGGACCTGAAAGATGCATACTTTCACATCCAGATAGCCCCCCATCACAGGCGATTCTTGAGATTCGCGTTCGAGGGTGTGGCTTACCAATATACGGTCCTTCCATTCGGACTGTCCCTAGCTCCTCACACTTTTACCAAGTGCATGAACGCGGCGCTTTCCCCACTGAGACAGATGGGAATCCGGGTTCTCAATTACCTCGACGACTGGCTCATCCTAGCCCAGTCACAAGCCGAGCTGGAGCATCACAGATCCGTGTTACTCAGCCACTTGGAGTGCCTGGGTCTCAGGGTCAACTTTGCCAAGAGCTCACTGCTCCCCAGCCAGCGTATAACGTTCCTGGGTGCAGTTTTCGACTCAGTCCGTATGACGGCTGTAGTATCTCCAGAGCGCGCTCTGGCCATTCAGCAGCTCGCGGCATCGGTCAGGAACAGAGCCTATTTCCCTCTGAAGTTTTTCCAGAGGATGCTAGGGCTGATGGCTTCCGCCTCCCTGGTTCTGCAGCTCGGCCTTCTTCGGATGCGGCCTCTGCAGTACTGGTTGAAGTTCCGGGTCCCTCCTCACGCCTGGCAGCACGGCCACCTGCGTCTCAGGGTCAATCAGGCCTGTTTGGCAGCTCTGAAACCCTGGATGAACCCTGTATGGTTCAGCCAAGGGGTACCCCTACAGGCGGTGTCCAGAAGGACGGTGCTCTCAACGGATGCGTCCAACACAGGTTGGGGCGCTCTTTGCGAGGGCAGACCGGCCTTCGGCTCGTGGTCTCACGAGGAATGCCATCTGCACATCAACTGCCTCGAGATGTTGGCAGTGATTCGAGCCCTTCATGCGTTCCAGGCACACCTGACAGGGCGCCACGTCTTAGTCCAGTCGGACAGCATGACAGTGGTGTCATACATAAATCACCAGGGCGGTCTTTCGTCCAGCCGCTTATGCGCTCTGGCGAAGTGTCTTCTGGAATGGGCATCACCGAGGTTTCAGTCGCTCAGGGCGACTCACATACCCGGGAGAACAAACTTGGGAGCAGACATGCTATCTCGGAGCAATGTCCCCTCAGACAAGTGGATGCTCCACCCCCAGACGGTTCTCATGATCTGGGAGTTCTTCGGAAAGGCAGAGGTAGACCTCTTCGCTTCAGAAGGCAACTCTCACTGCCCAATTTATTTCTCGAAGGAGGAAGATGCGCTGGCCCATGTCTGGCCCAGCACCCTCCTTTACGCTTTTCCCCCGATCGCTCTGATCCCACAGGTCATCAGACGAATCAGGGAAGACGAGCACAGAGTCCTCCTGGTGGCCCCGCTCTGGAGGAGCCAAGTTTGGTCCTCAGAGCTGTTCAGGCTTTCCACAAAAGCTCCGTGGCCGATCCCCCTGAGACGGGACCTCCTCTCTCAGGCGAACAGGACGATTTGGCATCCCCAGCCAGAACTCTGGGCTCTGCACCTCTGGTCCCTCGACGGGAGCCTGCTAACCTCCCCGGGGACGTGCTGAATACCATTTCTCAGGCGAGAGCTCCGTCCACGAGACGCCTCTACGCCCAGAAATGGTCGGTCTTTGTTGACTGGTGTTCTACACGCAACATAGACCCAGTGGAGTGTGACGTATCTCCGAAACTGTCTTTTCTCCAGGAGCGTTTGAATCTGGGTCGCACCCCTTCAACGCTCAAAGTTTACGTAGCAGCCATTGCAGCGTTTCACGCTCATATCGCTGGCCAGTCAGTGGGACGAAACAACCTCGTGGTGCGTTTCTTGAGAGGTTCTAGGCGATTAAATCCTCCTCGTCCTCTCACTGTTCCCACCTGGGACCTCTCTTTGGTCCTCAGAGCTCTTAAAGGGCCTCCCTTTGAGCCACTGCGTTCAGCTGACCTCAGGCCCCTGACGCTCAAAACCGCTCTGCTACTTGCACTAGCATCGGTTAAGCGAGTTGGTGACTTGCAGGCCCTCTCCGTGAGCCCTGCATGCCTTGAGTTCGGGCCCAACGACTCCAAAGTCGTTTTGAAACCTAGGCATGGCTACGTCCCTAAGGTGCTCTCGACTCCATTCAGAGCACAGGTTATTTCCCTCTCAGCGCTTCCTCCCTCGTCGGACGAGCGAGAGTTGGAACTACTCTGCCCTGTCAGGGCATTAAGGACCTACGTTGATCGATCACAGCCTTTTCGGCAATCTGATCAGCTCTTTATCTGCTTTGGTGGCCGCACCAAGGGGTCTTCGGTCTCAAAGCAACGTCTTTCGCGTTGGATAGTCGACGCTATTGCTCTTTGTTACTCCTCTATGGGCCTCGACTGCCCCATAGGAGTTAGAGCTCACTCTACTAGAGGAATGGCTTCCTCTTGGGCCTGGTCTAGTGGAGTTTCGATTAAAGACATCTGTGAGGTGGCCGGCTGGTCCTCGCCGTCTACTTTTGTCAGATTTTATCATTTGGACGTCCCGACCTTACAAGCTCGGGTCCTCTCGGTATGATCCAGCGGCCTCTATCGAGCTCCGCTTCATGCCACTCTGGGAGCCACTCCCTTTTTGTAGTGTAACGAGGGTTCGCCGGCTCCGGCCTTCTCACTTGTCCTCTGGTTCCCTCACGGTGCCCAAGACAAGTCCAGTCGTTCCCTGCCGTGGCACGGCGCGGTTGAATTCGTTCCCCATACGCAGTACGAGTGAAGTATCGAAAGGGAACGTATTCGGTTACTAACGTAACCTCAGTTCCCTGAGATACGGAACGAGTACTGCGTTACATGCCGCGCCACGAGGCTGCGGCTTCAGTGTCGTCGCTTCAGTCGAATGACCTGATATCCTATGGCGAAACGCCCGCTTATATAGCCCAAAACCCCGCCCATTTCGGCGGAAATATTAGCGCGCTCTGTCGCCATAGGTTGCGCAGCTATGCCGCGCCGTCATTGGTTCAACAACTTGTCTATGAGTGAACCAATGACGATGCAGTTACACTGCGTTATTGAAAAAGGCTTCAGTAACGGGGAAAAAGGAGACCTTTCCCCATACGCAGTACTCGTTCCGTATCTCAGGGAACCGAGGTTACGTTAGTAACCGAGTACGTTAACATGCCAGTAGCGGTTCCTGGCCATAAATTTAGGTAGGGCAGATTCTGGGTTTTAGCGCAAGTTTATGATAAAAATTTTAAGGTATATCCTAATCGCTGAAAACATCAGACACATTTTTGGCAGAATTCTAATGTCCTTGCGTTATTCATCCTGAGGTGGCACTCTAATGCTGACTGACAGACTTTAGTACACATGACAAATGCATAAAATGCCATCTGAATTGCCTTAATGTAGTATTTATTGTGTCCGAATGTTGTTTTAGGATGTTACAAGGTATGCAGATATTTAGCATGCCAAATATCTCACGGGCGTCGGCGATTCTCTCATATTGCGTCTTTGCTCATTCACACTGCGTGATTGTCACTCGCGTGAACGAGCACCGATTTGGCTGTGATTTCGGGCATTTGTCGGCGATTTCTCAAAACCTGTCAGGGCTAAAATCGAGGCTAAAATCGGGGCTAAAATCGTGCAGTCTGAACTCGGTTTTAAAGAACACAGACGCAGTCAAATCGTTTACATAATGACCAACGCAACCTACCAAGATCAAAGCAAATTAGCGTTGGGTTGCAAATAAGCAGAGCTTATGCTCATCAAGTGCGGGTCGACACAGGCGCAACTTGTTACTTGTAATATACGGATAACGTATTCCTCTGGCATTCAAAAAAAAATTAATGAGTGGAAAATATTTTCTCCCTTCTACCACGTGCTCTCTGTTGTCCTCCTAGCAGCAAATTTTGCAGCTATGTTGCAAAATGGGTTAAGACATGTTTTTTTGGCCGTTAAATAATGGCGCAAATACCAGTAAATTGACGAGCAAATATTAGTAAATCGCGTTGTGCGATTCATTTAAATACTCTCCTCCCATAAATTTTGCGTCTGAAGGGAAACTCCTACAAATGCATATGCAATAAGGTCAGCCTCAAAAACAGCTCAGCCCATGCATTTTCAGCACTAATTTTGCACTGCGTGTCTTTAGTAAATCCCAACAGTAGTTTTTTAATGCCAAAATAGGGTTTGTGCTGGCACAAGCTGTTCGTAAATCTGGCCCTTATGCTTAAAAGATGTGATCTTCCTATTGCAAGTGCAGGCAGCTTCAGGTGTGTAATACCAGGCTTTTAACTGAAGACTTATATAAGTCTTCTTTGGTCTGGAATTCTTTCGCTGTATTTATTGCGGCATAAGTCAGGCTTTTTGATAAAACAGAAGTAAAATTTGTCGGTAGAGTGACTTTTGAAATATTAATCACTTTATCTCCCTTGTTCAACTTCTGGTGTGTCTGCCTTTAATTGGGAGTCTCGATCTCGATCTGCCTCTTCCTCGTCTCGTCTTTCGCTCTCTTGTCTTCTGGATCTCTGAAACATTCTGGACTTGTTTTCAAAAAAAAATCTCTTATAGGTGAAATCTCCACTGTTGATTAGTCTTCGTCACTATAAGTAGGCTAAATTTGGGATTTGGATTTTAAAAAAGGATTTGGACATATTTATTCGCTCGCCTACTACTTCTTTCCCACTATATAGTAGGGAAGTATGCAGTTTCAGATGCAGCCCATGCAATGTCTAACGTTTGCAACACTCAGCCCTATCGGCAGAGGTAACACAATTAAAAGGGGAATTGTATTCAGTATTTTCACAAACAAATCTCACTGAACTAAACAGCACAATATATGTAAAGAGTCCTTAGACTGTTAAAAGCATAAAGTCTCTTGGTTCCATACCATAAAACAGTCCTGAGGAAAATTTGTGTACTATTAGTCCAAGATGCCCACCCTTGTATATACAATCCAAAGTGTTTATAATCCAAAGTGCAAGTGCCAGTCCTGGAAGAGTAAGTGTCCACAAAGAGTACTTCACAATCCAGGCAAGGGATGATCATTGACCTGCTTCCTGTTTGAGATGTCAGGCCTTGTTTTTAGGCCATACTGCTCCTTTTATACTTAGCATGTCAGAGTCTACTTCCTACTTCCTACATTTGTTGTGATACGTAATACGCTACATGTGTGTACCGGAAATGATGTCATATTGATTTGTGTCTTTCTCTTCCCCCGAGGGTAAGCTCCGCCCCTGTGCACCTGCGCCTCATTCATTTACGACGCGCTGGGTTCAATATAAGACGGGAGCGTGTAGACGCGGGGGTGTGCTGTTGAGTGTCGAACTTGTGCTGCCTCCATCATAACTCCAGTCGCCAGGTCACCACTGCCGCTGTCTTTAGCTCTATGTGAGCGTGGTGCACATTTGAGATTCCAACGACTACATCTCCAGACGCCAGGCCGCCACCGCCACTGTATTTGGCTTTATGTGAGCGTGGTGCGCACTTGGGAATTTCCTATGACTATAACACCTGTCGTGTAGCTGCCACTGCCACTGTCTTTAGCTCTACGTGAGCGTGGCGCACACTTGAGAGAGGGCTCGTGTGGTAAGCTGACGCGGACGGCCAGTTGTGCCTGACGAGCTCTGTGTGCGTCCTTATGGCCCGCTGATGTTATGAAGCTGTTTGTTCTGTTTTATTTTGTCTTATTTTGTTGATCTGTGTGTTTGTTTATTTCATGTTCATTGTATCAGAGCGCTGGTTCTATACTATCTGAACAGTTGCCTGTGATACGCGAGTGCTGCGGCATTAATAAACGGATAAATTGTTACTCTTTTGTCTTGCGTGTCCTTTTATGTTGCTTACCCCCTTCCCTAGCGAGTTCTTTAAAGGTGGGGTTCGTAACAATATGTTGAACACAGAGTAAAGATGTTCATAGCATCTTACAATGCTGTCCAGTATTACTTCATGGTGGCAGCGGTAAACTACTACAGTGTCATCCACGAGTGTTCATGACCAGTGTAGCGGAACTAATTATGCCGCAAGTCTAAACTGTGGTTGATTGCTGTGCGGATCGCTGAGAAGAACGCACAACTCCACTCCTCAACCGATCTCTTGTACACCAATGTGGGACCGGGAAGGAGAACATTGTCTGCGTGATAACTGCTAATCGGTCCAGAAAACAAAAAGTAAATGACTGCTTTAAACGTGAGTACAAGATAAACGCGATAAAATGGCATCACACGTACCGATGATGAACTGGTCTGACCACGATCTGAGTGAAGCAATGTCCTTATTCAAACAAAAAAATAATCTGTACCTGGAGAATAAAGAAATAACAGATGAAGGATTAAAACGACTCCTGACACCTTGTGGAATTTTTTTCAAGGACAACTAAAATTAAATGTGAACTTCAGAATTCACAGGCTTCATCTCATGCATTACAGGCAAAATCCAAATGAGAGCATCGACGACTTTGTGACTAGAGCCAGAACTTTAGCACTGAAATGGCAATTCATTGATGATGAGCTCAATGAACGTTTAGTTGAACTTATCATTGCCAGTACTCCTTTCGATGGTTTAAGAAATGACCTGTACAGCAAGCCTAAAGGTCACCCCATTGCTGACGTACTTGCAGAGGGGTGAAAGTATGAAGCAGTTGGTAACGAATACAGCAGCTTGGCATGTCACATTCTGAAAATGTCCATGCTATAACAAGAGGACGAACATGTCAAAACTGTAACATGAACCACAAGCCAAGGCAGTGGCCTGTATACAATGATACATGTTCTATGTGTGGTAACAGAGGCCACTGGGCAAAGTGCTGTAAAAAAGACAAACAGAGAGTACCCGACAACACATAAAAAGCATCAAAGGAGATATACAAGTGGCCCTGATGCAGGTGCGAGCGACTTCCATTGACAGTGATTTACCATCCCCTCCTAGGCAGAGCTATCACCACACTCCTACCAATTCATGCAGATCCTGGTAAACTGGAACACAGACAGCACCTGGAAGAAAGGTCAGCAAGGATGAAAACCCATCATGATCAATATAGGTATGGTAAAGACTTACCTCCATTGTTTTGTGGACCGAGCATAAGAGTGCTGGACAAGGAGAGGAAAACATGGCACCCAGGGACTATTGTGGAAAGATGCAGGGTGCTGAGAAGCTGCCTGATCCAAACATCAAATGGAAACACAATCAGATATACCAGGAGACATCTTCATGAAATGTATGCAAATACCGAGAAAATACATAAAAAGGTACAATTCGCTGAAACACCCACAAGAGATGTGGTTGAACAAAGGATCCGGCGGAAGAAAAAAATCACACAACCTTGAACCAAAAACAGACAATATAGGCGACCAGACAACAAGACCAACACACACGAGGTCTGGACCGATCATAATCAAGCCAGCACAATACAAGGACTATGTGTAAAGCTGAATGAAAAGCAGTACAAAGAGTACCAAATATGGACTGAAAGTTCATTTTTGCACACGTAACCAAACAGTTTATTATTGTTTGTTACAGTATAATGTGCACCCTATGAAAAAAAGCTTGATATATCTTTAAGAATATTCTATTATACAGATTTAAAGAAAGTCTGTTGTCTTGGTTGTCTGAGATGTTTATACACTTACGTTAAAGGGTTAGTTCACCCAAAAATGAAAATATGATGTTTATCTGCTTAGCCCCAGGGCATCCAAGATGTAGGTGACTTTGTTTCTTCAGTAGAACACAAATGATGATTTTTAACTCCAACCGTTGCCGTCTGTCAGTTGTATAATGGATGTCAATGGGAACTCCATCTATACGAGTCAAAAAAAAACATGCACAGACAAATCCAGACGGAGGAGGGTGGGGGCTCTGGCATTGTGGCAGAGGGTGAAGAGCTCTCACAGGTGGAGGGCAAGCTGGGTTTGACTTCTTGTCAAAGTACTGTATGGCTGACCACACAATTAAAAGATATTGTAGGCATTTGTTACTTAAAGGCACTACACCAAAAGAAGACAAAAGGGTGAGCATGGGCACTTTGGATGTGGGCATCAGAGGGATGAATAAGTCTGATGTGTTGATCGTGTTGTATAATAAACAAGGGTCTTACCATGGTCAAGGCTGCCAAATTGGCTCTGAAAACTGTTAATTACATCAAACTGCAGTATATGCACTAGAGTAAAGGGAGAAAACAATAAATGTTTAATTGGTGAAAAATAGCATCAAAATGATTAAATTGTGTCTGATTTCATTTGAAAAAGTCAATAAATGAATAGTCATTTTATTGCTTAGAGTGTGTAGTTTTTTTTTTTTTTTTTTCCCATGAGATGTGTTGTACAGTCAAATGCCTTTGGCATAAACATCATGCTGCTCAGCAGGTCTGAATTCTTTCTACTCTCTTCTCTTTCATCTGGACTCTAAGGGAATGGGGAAAAATAAATCTTTGAAAACCCCCATTGTACAGGTTTTGCCACTAATAGAACTGTTTAAAACGACAAACAGCACACACAAAATAATCATGACAATTATATATGTAACAGAGTTCGTAGTAAAGGAAGGAAGACTACAGGGTCGGCTGTGACTACTGGCTGCTTTAATGGTGTAAACCAAACAAAAAGGCGTGCAGACAGGCACCAAAACAGTCATCAAACAAAGATATAAAAATCACTCCAACAATTCAGCAGGTCTCTAGGAGTGTGGCAGCCAGTTGTCCTTCTCTCGCTCTCGCTCGCTGTTGTTTCTCCTGGCGTTAAATACTTTCTCCACGGCAATTACTGAAACAAGAGACAGGTGTTTGTTATTTGCGCTTAACCCACTCACTCACCGTGCGTCTCCTGACGCTCTCTCCCGCTGCAGACTTTGCTGAACCATGCCCCCCTTGCCACAATATACATTTTCCAAATTGTTTAATACTTTTTCCCACACATTCCCAATGTCACTTCATTACTGTAACATTGGGAGTCGTGATGACAAGGGGTAGATCCAAACGCAGGCTTAGAATGAGCGTAGTCGTACAGGCAAGGGTCAAACACCAGCAAACAGAAACATAAGGACAAGGCAGAAGAGTAATCCAAGTCACAGGCAATGGTCAAGGCAGGCAGCAAACGATCATCAAACAAGGAATAAACAGTCCAGGGTAAAAAACAAGGCAAAGCTAGGAACTAGGAACAAGGATTAACATGGAAACATACGACTAAACAATACGCCGTCTGACTAGGGTTGACATGTGGGATGATGACATCATCGTTTCAGAAAATATATGGATTGCCCCTTCCACACGAAAACGCCAAGACGATTTATCCACTTTGGAACCCGGTTTCAAAAAATAGCGGTTTCACCTTTTGAAAACACAGAGTCCGTGTGGATGAAACACCTATCTGATAAAAAAAAATTGCATATTCACAAAAACGCGTCTCCGTGTGGACGGGGCCTAAGAAAACTGTGTTTTTGTATGAACATGCATGTGGCGTTTCGACTCAAATGCATTAGTAAACTCTGCACCCTCTGACTAAGATCAGAACTAGCGAGTTTGTGATCGTGAAAAGCACTCAACGGCCGAAGTGACTTTTCTAAGTGATATGGGTCCGTAATGAAAGAATAATTGAAAATATGAGATACCCAGAATAATCAAATATCTAAATTAATACATAACAAATGATTAATTTCTAATTGGAAACACAACCTATGAGTAATAATCATTTGAAATTGGAGTCAGATTAAACAAGTGAAATTAAATGAACTTCACAGAGGCGCTGAAAAGGCATACACGCGTTAACCTTCGCCCAGGCCGTCGGATTCCGTTTTTGGGCCGATGCGGGGCTCCTTACAAAACCCACCCCTCTCTTCATTGCTCCGCCTCCAAAACTCACACACTTATTCTAACCACCCTGCTCTGAGTCAGTCTCGAACCGCTGCCCGATCGCTGCTGGCATGCATTATATTAACTGTGTGAACTTTGTTTATGCAATGTATTATAGAGTTGCGAGCTTAGGGGCGGGGAGCTCGAGCATTTAAAGGGGACACGCACAGAATCGGCGCATATTTAATTATGCCCCAAAATAGGCATTTAAAAAATTGAATAATAAAAAATCTATGGGGTATTTTGAGCTGAAACTTCACAGACACATTCAGGGGACACCTTAGACTTATATTAAATCTTGTGAAAAGGGGTTCTAGGGCACCTTTAAATATCCAGATTAAGAACAAAAGAAATCAAGTGTATAGCATTAGTTCTGGCAGGTCATGTTAATCAAGCTTGTTCACATTGACCTATAGGAATGCGACACCTATCTCCTCATTTGTGTATATATGGTCCATTCAGTATTATCAGCAGCTTTATCGCATTGCTCAGGAGCTAATTACCCTCCTTCATCCCCAGCTCCTCCTTTGTCCAGTCAGGACTTGCCCTTCTGATACTTCTTTTGATCAAACTCATTTATTCAATTATGTTGTTACATTAATTATTGTCATTAAGAAAATTAATGATATTGCAATACTTGGTTCTGTTCTGTTTACCCTAAGGGGGGTATATGCATGCTCTTATCCATGCGTAGATGGGCAGGGAGTTTTTGCCCAGAAGAGAACCTTACCACCAATCCAAACTGTACGCTAACTGCCAGTCATCTTTGACGATAGTGATCCTGACAGAACTGTAAATACTATGCAAACATTTGTGGAATTTGGTTGGGCCTATCCTGCCGGGTTTTTAGTGCAATCAGCTTGGTGAAATTAAAAATACATCTTCGTGTCTGTGACAGGCGGTGTTTACGGAGCATGACTAATGATCTAAAATAGCCTAAGTTGACTATTAAAAAAAAAAACATCAATACACAAAATATATTGTTTAAATTATTATTGCCTTTAGTTATTATTTTGGAATGAATGTAGAAATGATTAAAACACTAACTTGATGAGATTGACTTGGTTTTGATGAATAGAACATTTATTACAATACAATGTAAAATTACAATTATTTGGTTTCTTTTTTTCTTTTTTGATGTAATGTAAAGTAATGTTCATTTAACAAGGAAGATGTGTTAAGAGTAATGCACATGAATTTACATTGATTCATAAATAAATATAAAATGTGCCTCCTCATTTCAGAACACCACTGCACGCCACTGATTATATATATATATATATATATATATATATATATATATCCTCAGAGGAGGCAAGGGAGGCAGTGCCTCCTCAAAAAAACTGGATGAGAAAATATTACAAAAATAAAATAACAATCAGTGTGGTGAAATTAAAGGAACATCTTCGTGTCTGTGAGTGAGTGAGCAGTGTGTACAAGCTTGATGACTGCTGAAAATAAATTGACTATTAAAAAGAAAAGCTGAATATTAGTTAATAATAATATAAATAGTTTAAATTGTCACTGCCTTTAGTTATTATTTTGGAATAAATGTAAGAATGAGTAAAAACACAAACTTGATGAAATTTATACTTGGTTTTAATAAATAGAACATTACATAGTGTAAAAATAACAAAATAGAATTGTATTTGGTCTCTCTTTTTATGTAATGTTAACTTTAAATTTTTGTAGCAGGGACATAAATGAAGACTTTGCCTCCTCATTTTAAAACACCACTCACCACTGCACACCACTGATATATACAGTTGTAAAAATTAAAATTATTCATACCCTTAGTAAATATGACCAAAGAAGGCTGTGAAAATAAATCTGCATCGTTAATCATTTTGATCTTTTTGTCAGGTTTAGGGAAGGAGCGAGGACTCAATTGCAGGGAAGAGGGCTTTTTATTAATAATAAAAATAAAACAAAACAACAAAAACTACCCCAAGGGGGAAAACTTGACTTGACTTGACTTGACTTGACTTGACTTGACTTGACTTGACTTGACTTGACTTGACTTGACTTGACTTGACTTGACTTGACTTGACTTGACTTGACTTGACTTGACTTGACTTGACTTGACTTGACTTGACTTGACTTGACTTGACTTGACTTGACTTGACTTGACTTGACTTGACTTGACTTGACTTGACTTGACTTGACTTGACTTGACTTGACTTGACTTGACTTGACTTGACTTGACTTGACTTGACTTGACTTGACACGAGGGAAACATACGATGAAGAACGACAACGAACCAGCACAGGACTGCAAACACAAGGAGAATAAATAGGAGAGCAAATGAGGCAGGTAATGAGGGAGGACAGGTGGGGCAAATCAACCAATAATGAGGTAACAAGGTGGGTGGGGTCAAGACAATAGACATGAGAGCACATGGCACAAAGAACACATGACAAGCCATGTGCTCACACCAAACAAAACAAAGACACAAGCACATGGCCAATGAAGACAAATCACAAGCCATGTGCTTACACAAGACGAGACATGAACACGTGACTATGAAAACTCATAAGCCACGTGTTCACACAAAACGAGACAGCATGAGAGCACGCAGCCCGTGAAACACAGACTGCGTGCTAACACAACACAAGACAAAAACACAACATGAAAGCACGCGGCAGGTGGAAAACCGCGTGCTACACAAAACATGAGACAAGAGCGCACGGCAAGTGAAAGTACACACAAACCGTGCGCTCACAATTAAGACAGGACTGGGAGCGCGAGTGTCCGAATCCCGACACGAAACCGAAACCAAACTAGACACGAGTGCCGGGATCCGAACGCCACGCTCCCAACATGAAACAAGGCACGCAGACAAGAGCGCACAGCCCCGAGAACACTCGAGACTGTACGCTCACACAAAAACACGACAAGAACGGGAGTGTCAGAGCTCTGTCACAAAACCAAGAAATAAACTAGACCGAAGTGACAGAACCCTGACACTACCCCCCCTCTAAAGGGACGCCACCTGGCGTCCCCTACGAGGGACACAAGACATGACAAAGCAAGACCAACATACACGACAACACAAGACAAAACACACCGGCAACAGAACATCAATACTCAAAGACAAAGAGGGGAGGGAGGGAGGGGAGCCAAGTCAGCCAGCAAAACAAAACAACAGGATCAAAATGTCTTTAAAAGAAACAAGGGAGGGACGGGAGGGTTGAGCCAGGGAGGCTCAGGCAGGTCTGGGGTCCCAGCTGAGGGCCAGGGAGAAGCCGGAGGGACAGACCAGGGCGGGACCGGCGGGACAGACCAGGGCGGGACCGGCGGGACAGACCAGGGCGGGACCGGCGGGACAGACCAGGGCGGGACCGGCGGGACAGACCAGGGGGCTTCAGCTGGTCTGGGGTCCTGGCTGAGGACCAGGGCGGTACTGGAGGGACCATCCAGGCAGGCTCCAGCAGGGCAGACAGCTTGGCAGGCGCCGGCAGGGCAGACAGCTTGGCAGGCGCCGCAGGGCAAGGCGCTGGGGTGGCGCCGGCAGGGCAAGGCGCTGGGGTGGCGCCGGCAGGGCAGACAGCTTGGCAGGCGCGGCAGGGCAAGGCGCTCGGGTGGCGGCGGCAGGGCAGACAGCTTGAGTGGCGCCGGCAGGGCAAGGTGCTCGTGTGGCGCCAGCAGGGCAGACAGCTTGACTGGCGCCGGCAGGGCAAGGCGCTCGGGTGGCGCCGGCAGGGCAGACGGCTTGACTGGCGCCGGCAGGGCAGACAGCTTGGTGACGGCCTCCGTGGCCGTATCAGGAAGAGCGGGCAGCTCGGTGACGGCCTCCGTGGCCGTATCAGGAAGAGCGGGCAGCTCGGTGACGGCCTCCGTGGCCGTATCAGGGAGAGCGGGCAGCTCGGTGACGGCCTCCGTGGCCGTATCAGGGAGAGCGGGCAGCTCGGTGACGGCCTCCGTGGCCGTATCAGGGAGAGCGGGCAGCTCGGTGACGGCCTCCGTGGCCGTATCAGGGAGAGCGGGCAGCTCGGTGACGGCCTCCGTGGCCGTATCAGGGAGAGCGGGCAGCTCGGTGACGGCCTCCGTGGCCGTATCAGGGAGAGCGGGCAGCTCGGTGACGGCCTCCGTGGCCGTATCAGGGAGAGCGGGCAGCTCGGTGGCGGCCTCCGTGGCCGTCTCAGGGATGGCAGCGGGCTGCTCGGTGGCGGCCTCCGTGGCCGTATCAGGGATGGCAGCGGGCTGCTCGGTGGCGGCCTCCGTGGCCGTATCAGGGATGGTAGTGGGCTCGGGCTGGCAGACTGGTCCGTGGTCAAAAGAAATTGAGTGCGTTCTCCAGGCACGCAGAACAGCCAAAACATAAAAGGCGAAGACAGCCCTCTTGGCCATGACAGGACTGACTGGGAGAGCCTGCGGCTCTATTTCCTCTGGGACCACTGGACTAGGGAATTCTGGGAAGGTCTCTGGGCCAACAGCGGGCTCTGGGAAGGCCTCCGGGCCTGAAGCGGGCTCTGGGAAGGCCTCCGGGCCTGAAGCGGGCTCTGGGAAGGCCTCCGGGCCTGAAGCGGGCTCTGGGAAGGCCTCCGGGCCTGAAGCGGGCTCTGGAAGGCCTCCGGGCCTGAAGCGGGCTCTGGGAAGGCCTCCGGGCCTGAAGCGGGCTCTGGGAAGGCCTCCGGGCCTGAAGCGGGCTCTGGGAAGGCCTCCGGGCCTGAAGCGGGCTCTGGGAAGGCCTCCGGGCCTGAAGCGGGCTCTGGGAAGGCCTCCGGGCCTGAAGCGGGCTCTAAGTCAGAGGAAGCCTTCCTTCTCTTCCTCCACTTACGACGACGCGATTGCTTGGAGATAGCAGCCTCTGCGGGAACACCAGCGTCTTCAACCACCTCTGTGGGAGCTGCAGCTTCTTCAGCCGCCACTGGGAGTGCTGCAGCTTCTTCAGCCGCCAACAGGGGAGCTGCAGCCTCTATGAACACCTTAGAGGAAGCTGCATCGGGCGGATTCCCATTCCAATCAAGGAAATCTACAAATTCCCCAAAAGTCAGGTGATCCAGCCCTCTCATTCGCCACCAGTTCTGGGGCTCATCAAGGGCAGAGTTAAAAAGGTCCTTGAGAGCTGGATCGTTGAACCCCAGTCCCTCTGCTGCACCGCTGAACTCAATGGCAAACTCCCTTAAGTCAGTCCCCTGTTGATGGAGGGAGCTCAAGTATTTAAACTGGAGAATGTGATCATAGAGGGGGCTGGAGAGAGTGGAGGCTGGTGGATGGCGCAAGCTTTTCTTCCGCTGAGTCCTCATCGTGGCTGGTTCGTTCTGTCAGGTTTAGGGAAGGAGCGAGGACTCAATTGCAGGGAAGAGGGCTTTTTATTAATAATAAAAATAAAACAAAACAACAAAAACTACCCCAAGGGGGAAAACAAGACTTGACTTGACTTGACTTGACTTGACTTGACTTGACTTGACTTGACTGGACACGAGGGAAACATACGATGAAGAACGACAACGAACCAGCACAGGACTGCAAACACAAGGAGAATAAATAGGAGAGCAAATGAGGCAGGTAATGAGGGAGGACAGGTGGGGCAAATCAACCAATAATGAGGTAACAAGGTGGGTGGGGTCAAGACAATAGACATGAGAGCACATGGCACAAAGAAACACATGACAAGCCATGTGCTCACACCAAACAAAACAAAGACACAAGCACATGGCCAATGAAGACAAATCACAAGCCATGTGCTTACACAAGACGAGACATGAACACGTGACTATGAAAACTCATAAGCCACGTGTTCACACAAAACGAGACAGCATGAGAGCACGCAGCCCGTGAAACACAGACTGCGTGCTAACACAACACAAGACAAAAACACAACATGAAAGCACGCGGCAGGTGGAAAACCGCGTGCTACACAAAACATGAGACAAGAGCGCACGGCAAGTGAAAGTACACACAAACCGTGCGCTCACAATTAAGACAGGACTGGGAGCGCGAGTGTCCGAATCCCGACACGAAACCGAAACCAAACTAGACACGAGTGCCGGGATCCGAACGCCACGCTCCCAACATGAAACAAGGCACGCAGACAAGAGCGCACAGCCCCGAGAACACTCGAGACTGTACGCTCACACAAAAACACGACAAGAACGGGAGTGTCAGAGCTCTGTCACAAAACCAAGAAATAAACTAGACCGAAGTGACAGAACCCTGACACTTTTATTTTAAAAATCTACAAAAATCCAACCTTTCATTGGAGAATAAGAATTTTAAATGGGGGGAAAAGCTCATTATAAAATAAATGTTTTTCTGTAATACACATTGCTCACAATTAATCATACCCTTTTATTCAATACTCACATAAACCCACAATAAATGTCATATTTACCTGTGCCCTTCCTGTCTAACAGGCAGGATAGAATAAAAATAAATATTACAGTTCAGAGTTCAGAGTGAGTTGCTATGGATACTTAATATACCCTGAAAGTTAGGCCTGCCTCTATTTTTGGAACCAAAAGTTGATTTTCTGCTTAATTACCCTTAAATATACCCAGGTATGTCACATAACCTGCTTTCTAGAATACCCTCCTTTATTTCAGTCATTTCTGTTTTATTGAAAATAAATAATAGGTTGGTTTAGTAGCTATATGATTCTACCGCATGAGATACAACAGTGTTGAGGAAATCAAATTGTTGTAATCAAATTTTATGCAGGAAAAAAAAAAGAAAAAAAAAAAAGGGTGCTTTCACACTGGCAGTTTAGTTTGAAACGGTGCACGATTCGCATGAAATATCGCTAATTTGAAAGCTGTCATGTGAATCCCGGTGCGCACGGGGTACTGAACCCCGAGACTACCTGAAGGAGGAGGTCTGAGTTAGGTTACACTCGAACTGTTCGGTGGTTCGCATGAATATGAAAGCAACAGAGACTCGGGTGCACACGTGTTCAGGAAGTAGTAGTTCAGGAAAGTAAGCTGCGCATGCATTTCGCAGATTATAATGTATTTATTTAAATAAAACACATATAAGAGATGATAGTGTTGATGATTTACCTTGGATTCAAGCAGGTGTAGGCCTACAGTGTATTCGCGCTTTGCGAGTGCAATCAGAGCGGCAAATGAATGGCAATCAGCTGTCTCCTCAAAACACATACAGTAAGCACAATTGACGTTTACACTGCTGCACATAATAGCACCAAATTAATAAAAAACACAATTTATTGACCCGCGTTCTGTTTTCTATCGTGCGCCGTGCATGTCTGTGATGACGTAAGATGAACGCAAATGCACCAGAGTTGAGTGTGAAAACAGACCAACACTGCGGGGGGCACAGGGATAATCGCTCTTGGGCTCGGACCGCGGCAAACGAGTCCAGTGCACAAAAGGTTTTCATCTACATCACAGACACACACAGACTACAAGAATCAATGTATGAATCTCTACAATGGTCATAGTTTGATGTTTTTCACAGGTGTTTATTGCTGTGTGATTTTCTGTCTCATTGGCATTAGCATGGTGGAGGCCATCCTTGTGAATTTTATGAAGGCTAAAGGAGCTAAAAAAGATCAGCTGCTGTTACTGGCCAAGAAGTTAAGAGCAGACACAGCTTCTAAGAGGAACATTGTCATGTGTTTTATACTATTACTTCACAAATAAAGGTTTATTAGTGAAATTAAGTTTAAGATGTGTTTGCTTTGTCACTTTGGTACATAAGCAAATAAAAGAAAAGAAAATTAATCTTTGAGTAAATTAGACTTAATAATGAATGGGTGGATGAAAATAGCATTTGAAGTCTGGAATTAGCAAGTGTAAAACCATGTAATTGCGTATGAAACATGAAGCCACCCCAAAACCACATGTGAAATTCAATTGTTTTTCTATAATAGAGTATTAGCAAAGATTTCCCATAAAAAATTGTATATGAGATTATGCAGACAAAACTTATTTAAACATCATTTATCCAGAGCTGTGCTTTGCTTTTTTCCTCTCACAGACAGTGTAAGAGACCAGCAGAACCCTCCAGACTCAGTTAGAGATCAGATTGAAGAGCAATCTAATGCCATTAACCTCCTGAATCAGATCCTCATTTAAGTTTGGGCTGCAACTCAACTAAACCAATGTCAGAAACTGTCCTGGACCAGAGTGGCAAGAATCATAGATGTGACCTTCTTGATTCTTTACATAATCACCATTATTGTGTTTATGTCTGTTCTTAGGAAGCTTTGGCTTTCATAGTGATAGCACACAATATAAACTGTATATAAACTGAATATAAGTTAATAGAGTTTAATACATAAGAATACATGGGCAAAACACAAAGATGCAGAAAGATAGAGGTTTATAAAATACTACACTAAAAAGACAGAAAAACACAATCATAATACTTAGGTGAAGAACCAAAGCAATCAGCTATATATGGTGGAAAGAGCACTAAAAACTAGCAAAGTAAATGTATTGCTACTTGAATAATTTACTTGAGTCATATTGTTCTTCAGTACTTCTACTTGTACTCAAGTAAGAGTAAATAAATAGTTTGCTGAAAAACTGCTCAAGTTACTATGGTACAAAGTTGTTTAGTATTACTTTTTTTTTTTTACCCAAAATGAGGCGATGCAAGCAATATGGAGTGCTAAACACTCTGGAACATACTGGAAGCTGGAGGATGCCCTCACGCAGAATGTGCACAAGTAATACTCATAGAAGTATCAAACTTATGACGTTCCAGAAAATCCCTTATATTGAGATCAGATATCAATACAGCTGAATAACATGCAGATAGAGATGTTTTGACAAAGCAAATTTAATTCACTTTCAAGGTCCAGAAAGGTACTAAAGACTTTGTCAAAATAGTCGACGTGACTGCAGTGGTTCAACCTTAATTTTATGAAGCAACGAGAATACTTTTTGTGCGCAAAAATAAAGCAAAATAACGACTTTATTCAACAATATCTTCTCTTCTGTGTGATTCTCCTACGCTGTTTTCGTTCAGCGCTTCCAGGTTCTACATCAGAACACCAACTCAGTATTGGCCGATGCTGAGCAGCACAACGAATGCATGTGATGCTGATGCAGGAGACGGCCAATTATGAGTCGACATTCAGATGCAGAACCTGGAAGCACTGAATGTTACATTAAATTTGAACGACTGCAGTCACGTGGAGTATTTTAACAATGTCTTTAGTACCTTTCTGGACCTTGAACCCAAAATATACGGATTGGCTGTACACACGAAAATGCAAAGGGCGTCGCTTTAAGATTTATCCACTCTGGGCCCGGTTTACAAAAATAGTGGCTTCACCTTCTGAAAACGCCGAAAACCGTCTGGACAAAATGCCTATCCGATACAAAATTTGTGCGTATACACAGAAATGCGTCTCCATGTGGACGGGGCCTCAGACATATTCGGATGGGATTACATTTCTCAGAGGACTTCTGAGTTAGCCGAGAAGCAGTAATTTTTTCCTGGCTTTATCTCACACACACACACACACACACACACACACACACACACACACACACACACACACACACACACACACACAATAGGCCTATATTAAATATATAGCAACATATGCAAACACAGTATATGCAAATGTTTCAAAAGTCGTTTGAGAGCATACAGAGACTGACTCGTGGAAGTGGGCAGTTGCTGAAGAGTTCTATTGGTGTGATTTGCTTGTTGCAATTTTCTGATCATCTAAAAATCATTTATGTAGCATGATTTATCAAAATTTATATATAAAAAATATGTATAGACCATGTTATGCAGAGAGGGTCTTGCATGTTTATTGTGATTTTTATTTATTTATTTATTTATTTTAACCAAAAAAGACAAACACTGTTGAAAAGTTTGGGCATAATTCTTAATAAGTGCACATTACTTAATGTCAAAACTTTAACAGCAGAATTAAAATGTCTTGCTGACACAGGAAAATTGTAAAAAATATTTATAAACAGCCGTCACTTCTAAAAAGATCCAAAATTAATGCCTCTATTAAACAATTTGTCAATGAAAAAAAAGTTAAAGATATGTTTCACAGTACCTCTTTGTGTCTTCACCTGTTGTCTTTACAATAGCAGGTCTGATGACACACAAATGTGATTCTGAAAGCTGATGTGCTCATATGATTCCCTCTGATGATGATTGGTTATATTTGTAATAGAAGTCAAACTTTATTTAACTTTGTCCGGTCACGCTTTGAATGAAAGCAAAGGATGTTGCATCATTTTAATACCCTTTTTGATTGGTCTGTTTAGTAATTAGAGAAGCCTTTATGCTGTCAGCCTCCTGTAACAATCATGCATGATTAAAACTTGCTTGAGCTCTTGTGTTTGAAAGAAAATTGTAAAAATTCTGCAAAAAATGTTGAAATTCTAATTGAAACACTTTAAATAATGTTAACAAATTAAACCCCATTTTGTAACATATTAGTGTCTTACCAACACAATATGTGTTCACTAAACATTTTAATTTGTCTTTAACAAGTTATTTTGGATATAGTGAAGTTCTACTACACCAAGATGTAGTGAACAGCACATTCCAGGGCCCAGTTTATGGCCGGGCCCCTCTCTGTCCGTAACAGTGGACAAAGGTTTGCTACATTTTGATTGGATCTTGGTGGACTAACACAAACAAACTGTCCAACGCCATCAGATAAAGATGTATGGACAACATCCAGACCTCTCTTAGAGGGCAAGAAGAAGACCTCTTGTACCAAGCTGGAAAGGACAGGACTTCTCATTGGTCCACATGAGAAGTCTAGAGACTACTTCCTAAAGTTGATCACAGACCGCCATAAAAATTCCTCGGGACCTTAGCAGCAATGGGTGAAACAAAGAGAGATCACAAAGATCCATCCAAATCCATTCAAAACTATGTTTGAAAACCTTAGAACTGATGCAAACTACACATCCATTTCATACTTATTCACAGAAATAAGTATTCTCAGTGACAGCTATTAGTAGTACAACATCTGACACAAATTCAGCTGTTAACGTACAGTTGAATGAATGCATGACAGTTCAATCTTTTTCCATCATATTTAGTCTCTATTTATTTAGAATATTGCCAAAGGTATCCTGGTGGTGGTTTGGAAAGTGAGAAATGCATTGGTAAACTTTAAAGACACTGTAAAGACTTCCAACTTTGTGCTTTATGCAAATGAGTTCCACAGGGGAAAGAAGGGTGGGCCACACTTTGTGTGTCCAGTCTGATGCAGTCTGATTGTTAAGGACCTTCTGCACCTAAACCAGGGCCTCATCTCGGTGTTCCAGATTTTAGGACCCTTTGGTGCTCCAGGAGATCAGCATCCCACAGAGCTTCGTGTTTAAGACTGTTGAAACAGATTCTGGCTCCTCTCCCTACTGCATTGTAACCCCAGTACAACCAGTGGAAAACGTCACCGTCATCGGATTCAACCATGTGGAACGTAAATATCACTTAACCAAACCTCTTTCCAGAGACCTTGGCATTGTTATTGTTATATTATCAGTATATAATTTCCTAATTCCCATTGTTGATGTAATATAGCTGATGTTAGTTAATAACAAATAATCTTTCGTTTATTTGTTTGGTGCATAAAAAGGTTTTCCACCTTAATATTTTCAGAGAAACAGTTTATCTTTCCATAAGATAGCGTAACTCTTCCATAGCCACACCCAACTTAATCACTTTGTATTCTATGTATCTTATGCACTTTATTCCTTTATCATTCATGGTATTCATTTAATAGTTGTGTTAGTTATTCTTGTTTATCTTTTTGTTAATAAAATTAATTTTATTACACTTGTGTCTTCCTTGTGCTGATAATACAGAAGAGGCTCTACAATTTAGCAATATCACCAATCTTTCAAATAAATCAGTTGACCACTTAACATTAACTCTAAATTAATGAAAAACCCCTGTTGAGAGTGTTCTCATAGTGCCAAGGTAAAAGACCTTGACTGGTGCCCTGAACGAGGGAAAGGGGGGGGAAGTGGTCATCTGATGTACTCATAACCACACCCTAAGAGACGTGTGACGTGAGTACCAATCCCTATTTTAATTCGCGTCCTTGGATGGACAAAGTAAAAATCACTACAAAGATAAACGTCTTGGTTACGTATGTAACCTTAGTTCCCTGAATAGGGAACGAGACGCTGCTTAATCGCTATGGGAACGCCTCTGCGTGATGTCGTCGTAAAGCACGTATGAAATCTGTCCAATAGGGAGATGGAAAGTCATAGGCGGGTGACGTCACTGACCAGGAACTATAAAGCCTACCCGAAAACACACTCATTCAGCTTCTGAATCCTGAAGCAAGACACTTACGGGCATGCCGGGAGTTCAGGGAACTAAGGTTACATACATAACCGAGACATTCCCTTTCAAGGGAACTCACGCTGCGTAATCGCTATGGGAATGACAATCCCAATGTCGCCATATGAGCAAGTGTCCGTCCGTCCGCACAACTCACAGTAACATCTGCGCCCCTGGAGTGGAGCCGAGGTCTAACTCATAAAACCTTATGAATGTGTGCAGTGAGGACCAGCCTGCCGCATCACAAACATCTTGTAGGGACACACCCGAAATAAAAGCCTTGGAGGCAGCCATACTCCTCATAGAGCGCTCTAACAGCCAATGGGGAAGGCTGACCAGCCGACTCATAAGCAGTGAGATGGCCTCAACCACCCACTTGCTCATCCTCTGCTTGGGTGCAGGGTACCCTTTTCTAGGTGACCCGAAACACACAAAGAGTTGATCAGATTTTCTCCACATGGCAGCTCTGTGGACGTAAGCATCCAATGCTCTAACTGGGCACAGCAGATCAAGCTTTTCTTGGTCCGACGTGGAGCGGACCATAAATGGAGGAGGACAGAAGGCCTGCAGAACAATAGGTCTCACAGTATTAGTGAGGACCTTAGGAATGTATCCCTGTCTGGGATGCAAGAAAGCCTTAACCATACCAGGTGCAAATTCAAGGCACGACGGAGATACCGACAGGGCTTGAATGTCTCCAATTCTTTTGAGAGATGTAATAGCAAGAAGAAACACAGTCTTGAGTGTGAGAAACTTTTCTGGAACCTCTTCGATAGGCTCGAAGGGGGCCATAGAAAGGCTTGTATTACATGGCCAGATCCCAAGCCGGTACTCTCGTGCAAACTGCAGGTCTAAGTCTCAAAGTGCCACGGAGGAAACGAGTTATAAGCGTGTGTCTCTTAGCGGGTGTCAGTTGAGAGACCGGAGCTTATGAGCTGGGCCCCCTCAGAGGCCAAGCCCACAGCTTCCATAACTCTGGGCGGGGGTGAAGAATCGACCCACTCGCCTGACAGAGAAGGTCCTTCCTGATCGGAAAAATCAAGAAAAACTGTAATAAATAAATTCTCAATGAAGCCATCATCTATCCTGTAGTGATGGATCTGAATGCAGTATATGTATATGTGACCTGTGAGACATTGCATTTTGGTCATTTAGGTTCAGGAAAGACAAAGAAGATCTTGCCCTTGAGTGAGACGCTTGAGCCCGCATTGTTTCAGGGAGATCAACACTATGATAAATTCACAATGCTGTCACGATGATGACATTGTGTTAAAGTTTTATAAACATATTCCACTAGCCCTGGTTAGGTCAATATTCTAAAGAAATATAGATATATTCCTACCAAGGAAAATGACAAAAGGTTTGTTGTTTGCAGCAAGTTCAGAGAAAAAAAAAAAAAAAAAAAAAAAAAAAAAAAAAATGAATGGGAGGAATTAAATTGAATTCAGTACTCTCAAATCTCAAGGTATTGTGTCTGTGTGTTTACCTGCAAACACATATGCAAGACAAAAGTGAAACTCACCCACCATGTCTGACAGGTAAACAGAAAAAATAATCTAGCACCTGTCAGATGAAGACATTCTGAGAGAAAAAGAGGGAAAAAGATACCAGAGAGACATTCTGGATCCAGTTTAATCATCTAAAACTTTTTGACTCATAAGCCCACTGTTAAGGATCACTAACTTTCTGGCTCAAAAATGTCTTAAGGTTGGATGTTACACAGTGTTTCATGAACACCGCTCAGTGTTAATATGTGTCCACACTACAGAGTGTTAAACTGAAGCAGTGTTGGAGTGTATTACATATTTAAGTGATGCTTGAGCATTAGTGATGGCAGATGGAAGGAAATAGGAATAAACGTTTGAAGTCACCATTGTGGTGATCAGAACAACAGAAATCTATGTGGGCTAAACTGTGGATCATTTATAAATGCTTTGGCACAAAATGCATTCAATGACTACATGGGGTACATGGGGAAATATACTCTTATTTCATATAGTTACAGTGTAATTATGACATTGTGGGCCGTAATTTAAAGTGGTGCTTGTTACACTCTTATTTCATGTAGTTACAGGGTAAGTAATAAAAAAAATATAGCTGCAAACAGCAATTACGGGGCCAAGCACAAAAACGGCACAATAAGCCAGCCAACATGGGTGTGAGCATCAGACCAACTGCAAAAAAGATGAATAGCCTATGAGAAAATTTCTTTGTATAGGCTACTGTATTTTCTTTTAATGGGATTTCTTCTTAAGATTCATCAGTTGAGAAACAAGAGGAGGAGGAAGCCAAGCAAGAGAAACAACAAGAACAACCAAAAAAAAAAAAAAAAAAAATGGACAAAACGTGTAGCGTTCTGTCAGGACTTTAGAATTTGAAATGAAAAGTTGATTTAAAAAAAAAAAAAAAAAAAGAATAAATGAATAATAAGTGTTGTAGACCTGTTTTTAATTAAGTTGTTTTTCAAATAAAGGTTTCGGAGTCAGTGTTATCAGATTGTTTGCATTTTTTTTTTATTACTTACCCTGTAACTACATGAAATGAGTGTAACAAGCACCACTTTAATTTACGGCCCGCGATGTCATACTTACCCTGTAACTACATGAAACAAAAGCATATTTCCCCATGTATTAAAAAAGATTGCAATAGTTCTTTCTACTTGCCTTGACACAACTTAATCAGTGCACTTTCTTGCTAAATTGCTCCCAAACGTATATGTTGTTGTCTATCATAATAGTATAAGTACCCCTTAGTTCTAAAATATTTACAGTATAAATAAATTGTTATTTTCCTGGTTGTTACCCCTTTATTCCCAAGACTTTACATATTGTTCCCCTATACTTACACATACTTACTTTATAGGTATGCTATAATTATCGAAAGTTACGCTGTAAATTTGTTGTAATTATGCAGTACTTTCTGGGCTGTAATCTAAAGCGTTACCTAAAATTCTTATATTATCTATCATATTTCAAATAAATATTACAGTTATCATCAATTGCTAATACACAATTCATGAAACAGTTCACCATTTTCTCACAACTATAACTATTTTTCCTCAGATGACACAAAAAACTACTTTCCTGCCCAGTGATCACCAGTGGTTTGCAAATTACTTCCAAACTGTAATAGATTACTTGTTACTGTTATTTAAATGTAATTCTTTACCTTACAATATTACTGTCTCAGAATTGTAATACGTTATATTACTCCTGTATTACTTTTGAGTTACTTCACCAAAATAACTACAGAAGTAGAAATTAAGGGTGAAGATGGCAGAAGAAGACGTACATTCGCTAGATAAACACATGCGCATTACTTCGAGTTTGTCAGATAATCACTTTATACCTCTAACATAATTTTAACAGACTTTGATAATTTGTGATTCTGTCTGTCATCCTTTCTTGCATTGTCTTGAGCCTTCACTTTCCCAATTATAAGCTATATTGTTAGTAGCCTGGATAGCCCACAGTCTTTATGCTACCTCATATCACCCTCTACTGGATGTAAAATGCTCTGCAGTACATTTTGTCATTTTAGCCGCTTGTCCGCTGGCCAGCGTGAGCACAGAGAGCACTGTCGGGCCAGTAGCCTTGTGGCACTCCTGTAAAACCCACCCTAAACACGACTTCACTGGACTACGTCACACAATACAAAGTTACATCAGCGAGAGGGAGATGAATGAAATAAATCACTAAACAAATATATCAGAAGCTGTCATTTAGTCTTTATTTACAAACTTGGACACCACACCTGGCTATTGACTGACCATGAACAGGTAATAGCACTTACTTGCGGCATTTTTCATTCTTTAAAGTCCACTTTCTAATAAAAAATATCCTGATAATTTACTCACCGCCATGTCATCCAAGATGTCCATGTCCTTATAGTGGACTTCAATTGGGCCCAAACGGTTGAAGGTCAAAATTACAGTTTCAGTGCAGCTTCAAGGTGCTTTTATCTATCGAAACGATCGGTCGTATTCTTCAAAAAGCTTACGCTCAATGTCCTACACCTTCCCTATTCAACTTATGGAATGAACGTGGCTCCAGTTCTGTTTTTATCCGTAAATTTATTAGGGAAGGTGTAGGACATTCAGCGTAAGCTTTTTGAAGAATACAGAATCGTGGTCTGGTGGAAGCACTTGTGATGCGATCATTTGTGTCTATAAAGCATATACATTTTCATTTTTTTAAAGAAAATGACCGATCGTTTCTCTAGATAAGACCCTTATTCCTCGTCTGGGATTATGTAAAGGCCTTTAAAGCTGCACTGAAACTGTAATTTTGACCTTCAACCGTTTAGAGTCCATTGAAGTCCACTATAAGGAGAATATTCCTGGAATGTTTTCATCAAAAACCTTAATTTCTTTTCGACTGAAGAAAGAAGGACATATGGACATATTGGTTGACATGGGGATGAGTAAATTATCATGTCATTTTTAATAGAAAGTGGACTAATCCTTTAATGTCTCGCAGTCTTGCTGTTTTTTTTTGTTTTGTTTTTTTGAACAATAAAATTTTGGGCTAAAAGTGTGTTGTAACACAAGCGTGACTGAACATGTACCGAGTAAAATATTACTGAAAATTGATTAGTAATGCCTTACACTACTGCATTACAGCAAAATGTAATACATTACTGTAATGCATTACTTTTGTAATGCGTTACTCCCAACACTGGTGATCACTAGTGAGATCAATTCATAACACATAGCAAAAATACCTCTTATTGGTATTCAAGAATAATTTGGCAGCTCAGTGTCTATTACAGTATACAACATAAACGAAAGAGTACAGATAGAGTCAAATACAACAATGAGCTTTAGGAAAAATCATTTCCATTTCACTACTGTAATGTGATATTACAGGAGATGAAAGTGAATGAAGGAGTTGATCTTACAAGAAGAAGAAAAGTTCAAAAGCTAAATAACTAAATATGAAATGTGCAACACAGTACAGTATACTGTCAATTACAGTCATACATGAATAAAGAAATGAATAAATTCACCATCCTCTGTACATTCAGCCAAATTTCATTACAGTATACAATACTATAGTAGTTTCCTGTTCTTCTGACAAAAGAATTTATTTACCTTCCTTAGGCAGTCTTCTCTCAGTTCTGAAAAAATACAGCACATGAAAAAAAAGGAAAAAAAAAAAGCTACAAATAAATTTGACAATCACAAATTTGAGGGTGTACATGTACTACAGCTTTCTAGACACAGAATAGTGAAATTTCTCTCATATAAAGTACTGTTTCTGTGTACTGTAATTATACTGTAAGTGTAAGTAGTATAAAACCATGTCAATGATTCTAGGATGCAATTTCTAAAGTACAATCACCTGTGCTCCTGTTTATATTACCCCGATATCCCGAGATTCTGATTGGTGTGTCATCATTTTTGCTACTGAATGTTTACTGATGGATAAATTTGTGCTATTTGAGTTTACATAGTGACACTTGTGTTAATTATACTACGTGTTTGTGTTTTCTGAATGAGAACATGGTTAAACCACTGTAAAATAAGGGCATTTTTGTGTAGAGTTTTGCAGAAATCATTAAGAAAATTGGAATGTGTGTGAAAACAAGTGAAACTTGTTTATAGTTTTGAGAATTGTGTCTTTGTTTTGAGAATTGAATAAATGGTTCGGGAAATTGTGTCAAATGAGTCATGGTGTGTCAAATCAGTGTTAATCAGTCATGGTGTGTTAGCAATCGAGAAAAACTGTAATAAATAAATTCTCAATGAAGCCATCATCTATCCTGTAGTGATGGATCTGTACACAGTCTGTATATGTGACCTGTGAGACATTGCGTTTTGGTCATTTAGGTTCAGGGAAGATAAAGAGAATCTTGCCCTTGAGTGAGACGCTTAAGCCCGCATTGTTTCAGGGAGATCAACACTATGATAAATTCACAATGCTGTCACGATGATAATATTATGTGAAAGTTCTACATACATATTCCACTAGCCCTGGTTAGGTCAATATTATAAACAAATATAGATATATTCCTACCAAGAAAAATGACAAAAGGCTTCAGAGGAAAAAAAAAACAATGAATGGGAGGAATTAAATTGAATTCAGTACTCTCAAATCTCTAGGTATTGTGTCTGTGTGTTTACCTGCAAACATATATGCAAGACAAAAGTGAAACTCACCCACCGTGTCTGACAGGTAAACAGAAAAAATAATCTAGCACCTGTCAGATGAAGACATTCTGAGAGAAAAAGAAAAGAGGGAAAAATATACCAGAGAGACATTCTGGATCCAGTTTAATCATCTAAAACTTTTTGACTCATAAGCCCACTGTTAAGGATCACTAACTTTCTGGCTCAAAAATGTCTTAAGGTTGGATGTTACAGAGTGTTTCATGAACACCGCTCAGTGTTAATATGTGTCCACACTACAGAGTGTTAAACTGAAGCAGTGTTGGAGTGTATTACATATTTAAGTGATGCTTGAGCATTAGTGATGGCAGACTGAAGGAAATAGGAACAAACGGTTAAAGTCACCATTGTGGTGATCAGTGTTCATGTAGTTGGGCTTTTCACCCTTGATTGTTTTGTTAGTTTTTCTCTGGCTGCTTTACAGTTTTTTTTTTTTTTTTTTTTTTACAATCGCTAGGCCCATTTCTCAATACTTGGGTCACTTTTTCAAAACTCTTCTCACAGTGAGAACAACAGAAATCTATGTGGGCTAAACTGTGGATCATTTATAAATGCTTTGGCACAAAATGCATTCAATGACTACATCCTTCAAATTACATTCATTCTTTTCTCACTTCGACACAACAAACACCAAAACTCTGTGTACCTACAGGCCAATTTGTACATGCTTACGTACTGTTTTCAAAACTGTAAAAATTAAGCTCAGAACAATAACATAATACAAAACTGAATAAGACAGAAATTTGCTACATGTCTACTGTAATATAGTTATGAAATATATTCTGAATCTAAAAAATCAAATTCTATTAAAACAATTAGATGAAACTGAACACCTACACAAGCATTAGTCTTTCAATTTCATTTCCATCCATTCAAAAGGGGAAACTTAAGAATAATTTTGTTCTGTAATGTAAACATGCACCATGTAACATATACTGCAGTGAATTATAAGCAGTTCAGAGTGTCATTCTTGTTTTGTAAAGAGTGACAAAGTGTGTTTGAAGTGAAGTGTGAATGAAGTGTTTTGGTAGTTTTAGTGCATTTTGAATGTGAAGTTAACTGCTGTGCCAGGATGAAAGTTGGTTAGGAGAACTATGTGAAGAGTTTTAAAAAAACTGACTTAAGTATTGAGAAATGTGTCCTAGCAATTGTAAAAAATAATAATAGTGTGTACAGAAATTTGTAATATCATTACAAAGTGATCCGATTCACTAATAACATCTGAAATCTAATCACTGAAGTGTGTTTTGTTATTAATTCATTCACAGTTTTTTTTTTTTTTTAATTGCTTACACATGATTTCTGAAACTATGGCTCCTTTTTTTGTAACTGCACAAAACAAGCACACGGCATGCAAAACTTCACTTTCAAAATCACATCTCTTTCAAAAGCAAACACTTAATTCAAAACTATTTGAACTCTTCTAAAAAAATTGTAATGTAGTGTTTTTATATAGTAACTCTACACACAAACCATCAAATGATTAGCATACACATTAATCATATTAGTATACACATTATACTACACACAGATGTGAGACATGTAAAACACTTCCATATTGTGTTTTTTGCTTGTTCAGTGTGCAGTGGAGTGTACAGGAGTTTGTTATAGTACTCACACATACATGTATGTGCACAAATACACTGTATATACAGTATGTATGCACAATTGTTGCAAATTGATGAATTGTACAATTATTGAACTGAACTGAATCAACACTGACTTGAGCTATATAATGACACTCTTGGCTTGTTAGAGCTGCTTTTCAACAGAATAAGAATTTTTACTATTATGAAATCGCTTTGAAACAATTTTTTTTGTTTAACTTGACATATGCATATTCAGTATATATTTACAAAATAAACAGACATTCAAGGGTGAAAAATGTGAATTGTTTGTCAAAACATTGAGTTTTGATTTCTAAGTGATCAAATTAGGTATATTTAGTCTATAAACAGAAATGCAAGGGAGTAAAATAAATGTATTCATAAATTATTAATTTATTAGTTTTGATTTCTAAATGAACAAATTGTGTATGTTTTCATACAATCTTTGGGTGTAGGTAATAGGTAAATGTTAATTAAATACCAGTGATTCCCAAATGAAACACAAGAGCTGTTTGTTTTGAATGATGTGTCTAATGTAGATAACATTGTTTAGCATCTTACAAAACGTTTGTTTTACAATTGCAAACTGATTGTAAAGCAGAAAACGTGCTTGTAGTTTTGCAGACTTGGTCTCAAGATTAAGTACATGAGTGAATGGTTTCAAGAATGAGTGAGTCTCAAATACCACTTTTAGTGTGTAAGCAATTAAAAAAAAACTGTAAAGATTGTGCTACCCACCATGTGATGTTGTAACAGTCAGATATTCTGAAAAATAATGAAAACTAATTGTGAGCAGGAAGTTAATAATGGTGTTATTTAGACACTCACAGACAACAATGGTCTAAGAGTGTCTCAACATTTACATAAGAGAGGTTGTAGCATTTTTAGAAAATTATTTCAGTTATAAGTAAAGTAATCTTGTATCACAGCATCTGTATTTATTCTTTAATGTTCTGTTGGGATTTAAAGAGTCTCTGTTGTGTTTTGTGGGTCACCATTGCTGAACAATAGAGCCTCTGCTTCAGTCCAGGAGAAGACCAAAAAACATTGATAATATGCTACATGTTGCTTTATTTAAAAGGTGTTGACTGTGTAGTTGGTGATGCAGTAAAAAATCTCTTAGCTAATTCCAGCTGCACATGCATGTGTGCTGTTAGTTAGCAGTTATCTGTAAGAAATTTAAATTAATTTGATGTTTCTAGTTTTAATGATTTTGTTCAATTCAGATAATTTTACTTTAAGAAATACTTTTTTAGTGGACTTAAATTAAATAAGTTCCCAGTAATAATATGTTCACATTATTATCACATTATCAATATTAGTTTATAAACTTAAATGGCAGTTTGCAAATATAAGGCAATCGGTTTTTTACATTTTTTTCCAGTGTGATCACCCATGTGGGCCCCATAATGTTTTTGTGTGTAGCCCACCTCGGCCCCATTATTAGCACATTTGCATAATGTATAATGAACATCTAAATGGGCCCCTCTTAGAGCCTGCTATGGACCCATCATGTGTCCCTGTGGGCTAACATACATAGGGCCCATGTGGAGCCGATGGACGAATTTCTCTTGGCCCAGTTTGGATTGCCCAAGCAGGGCTCAGATGACAGCGCATCAAAAACCGAAATGGGGCCCACATGGTTAAATGTTCAAGAAAACTGATAAATGCAATAAAAGGCTGGTAACACTTAATTTTGATAGTCCTTTTTGAACATTCTGTTGACTATAAGCAACTTTGCAACTACATGTCAATTTATTCTAACCCTAACCCTACCAGTATACTATTCTACTAACAGCTAGTAGACATGTAGGTGCAGTGTTACTTATAGTCAACAGAATGAGTTAAAGGGACCATCAAAAAAGTGAAACCAAAAAGCAAAAATTTAAATGAAAATATCCTGGCTCCGCCTTTGGTGGGGAGTGAGAATGTGTTTCTCACTCAAAGTGTATAAATATGATCAAATGACTGACATCTGTTCAAGAGTGAATCCTCATTCTACAGCAGACAGATCTCAGACACTTGGGAGTTTTAATACTAAACATGCACCTACACTGGCTGATATTTTTTTTTGCCTCATTGGGTAAGTAAATATTGCTTAATGATAACACTTTACTATAAGGTTCAATTTGTGTACCTTATCTGACCCATATATTTCTGTTTTGAAATATGTACTAATGAGCTAATGAGTTGAAACAGGATTAGGAAGAGTGTTTTGTTGGTGTGCCTCTAGGAGCAGGGTAGGGAAACATTGATCTAGATAATGTTAATTTATAGATATTGTTCATTCATGTCTGTTAATAATATAACCAATGCTATTTTGTCAATTTGAAATGTTAAAAATGTATTAGCAACCACTGAAACAATGTTAATGGACCAATGTTAACTGCACTGAATGAACATCACTGTTGCACCCACAATTAATGCTGAAATATTGTTGGACTTTCATCAAAAAATCAATGGTAACGACCAGGGCTGTGAATCTTTGGGTCAAGTCAATTCACGATTCATAGGTGTTCGATTCGATTCAAAAACGATTTTTGCAAATTCAAAACAATTCAGTGCAAGACGATTCACATTAAAAATCAGTTTGATGCAGTTTGATTTATTCGATTCTGCATTTTTATATGCATTCATAGGGTTAAAAAACAACCTTTTGTCCATTGTTAATAGGGTTGCCACCCGTCCCGTGAAATACGAAATTGTCCCGTATTTACAGGCAAAATGACTTGATACGGGACGCGATTTGTCCCGTATTTTACATAGGTCCACATTATGCAGCATCCCATGCAAATCATTGTGTGAAGACGTGTCCTATTCTGCCCCTGATTGGGTAATACTCGCTGCCATCGATGGTTTGATTGGTTTGTTTCAGGTTCACGGGCCTTGAATCACGGCCAATCAGAGTCAGAGGCAGTGGCGGAGACGCCGCCTCGCCTGTTCTTTTGTCAGAGAATCCATTTGAAACGATGGCGGAGGCAGGTCCAGATTTTTTTTATCACCTCAATTTTTTTAATTGATAATGTTTCATATGCTGCCTAAGAAATAATTTTAATAATGTACAGTACAGTCCAAAAGTTTGGAACCACTAAGATTTTTAATGTTTTTAAAAGAAGTTTCGTCTGCTCACCAAGGCTACATTTATTTAATTAAAAATACAGTAAAAAACAGTAATATTGTGAAATATTATTACAATTTAAAATAACTGTTTTCTATTTGAATATATTTTACAAAGTAATTTATTCCTGTGATGGCAAAGCTGAATTTTCAGCATCATTACTCCAGTCTTCAGTGTCACATGATCCTTCAGAAATCATTCTAATATGCTGATCTGCTGCTCAAGAAACATTTAATGTGTACAATTGTACAAAATATTTGTGTACAATATTTTTTTTCAGGATTATTTGATGAATAGAAAGTTCAAAAGAACAGTGTTTATTTAGAATATAATCTTTTGTAACATTATAAATGTCACAATCACGTCTGTTCCTGTCACATCCCGGACTACATTTCCCATGATCCTCCATTGCTCATCACCTGCACTCACTTCACAATCACTCCACACTAATCACCACACCCAGCTGCCACTCATTACCAGGACTATAAAGGACTGTCACACACACCTCCTCACCGCGAAGTCTTGTTTACCATTGTGTCATTTCTGAGCGTTTCTA
The DNA here is from genome assembly GCF_018812025.1 of Megalobrama amblycephala. Taxonomy (NCBI): domain Eukaryota; kingdom Metazoa; phylum Chordata; class Actinopteri; order Cypriniformes; family Xenocyprididae; genus Megalobrama; species Megalobrama amblycephala. Next base: position 30,916,093 of record NC_063044.1, on the reverse strand, counting down.
TCCTGTCTGCCTGCTTGTTATCGTTCCTGCCTGTTTCTTGTTTTTGACCCGTTGCTGCCTGTCCTGATCTTTGCCTGTCCCTTGACTACGACTCTGCCTGTTCCTCACTGTTCCTGTTTGTTCCTGTTTTGACCCTGCCTGTACGACCACTCTCACCTGTAAATAAATGCTGCACTTGGATCTCCCGCCTGAGTCTCCATTCGTTACAATAAATGTCTTTACAGCCACTTTTGATTGATTTAATGCATCCTTGCTGAATAAAAGTATTAATTTCTTTTCAAAAAAATAAAAATAAAAATTCTTACTGACCCCAAACTTTTGAACGGTAATGCTACAGAAGCTTTGTATTTCAGATAAATGCTCTTCTTTTGAACTTTCTATTCATCAAGGAATTCTGAAAAAAAAAGTACACAACTGTTTTCAACATTGAAAATAATCATAAATGTTTATTGAGCAGCAAATCAGCATATTAGAATGATTTCTGAAGGATCATGTGACACTGAAGACTGGAGTAATGATGCTGAAAATTCAGCTTTGCATCACAGGAATAAATTACTTTGTCAAATATATTTAAATAGTACACAGATATTTTAAATTGTAATAATATTTCACAATATTACTGTTTTTTACTGTATTTTTAATTATATAAATGTAGCCTTGGTGAGCAGACGAAACTTCTTTTAAAAACATTAAAAATCTTAGTGGTTCCAAACTTTTGGACTGTACTGTACATTAATCATGTTATGGTATGATTTGTTTATTAAGGTTAAGTTGTACAGTCAGACACATAAGCATTACTTTAATAAGAGTTAAGAGAGATATATTTAATACATATTTAATCAAAACCTATGTGAATAAAATAAACAACTATTTGTTATGCTTAACCAATTTAAATAATTGCATCATTCAATACTATAGAATTAACAATAGACTATATAAAAATGGAATAAATAAATACATAAATATATTTACTTACCAATAATAAAAATGTTGTTAAGTGTTTTACTTAAATAAGAAATGTTTGTAGATATTATGTCATTTAGGTGTGGTTTCACTGATTGGATGGTGTTACTGCAAACAATGCCAAATATTTTAGCCAAAATCTTTGTTCACATCACTCTACAAAATTACTCGAGTTAATTAGCAACTTCTTATCCTACTCCCCTCTGGGTTACAGCAGCTGAGTTAACGCAGGTGTTGGCCTATGTTTATTATTGTCATAGCTGTGTATTCAATATGACCACTTAAGTTGTGATAGTGAGAGACTGAGTGCATCTGTTCACACTGATTTCAATAACAGATATCTTATTATAATGTCCATTGGTATCAATCTTAATATTTTTATAAAAACATGTTTTAAGTTATGATATACCACCACTGGCACGCCATCGGGACCGTGGTCATCGTGGCCCTGAGGGGTGTGGCCCCCGCTGCGGCAGGCGTCCCTTATTTTTCTGTATTGAAGGTGGCAACCCTAATTGTTAATGTTAGTTCATGTTAGTTCTTAATGATGCTACATAACTTTATTTTAATAGCCTATAAAAATTAACATGTTTCAAGATCGATGCATGTCAGGATTTGTCATCAATTCATCGAGAAAATGAGTGAATCATTACATCTCTACTAATGGCATGCATTAATGTTACAATGTGATGTTGGTTCAACATAATGCTTGCATTCTCAGAAAATGAAAGACAACTACAACTGACTTAAAGACACACAGCCTGAAATCAACTGTCAAAATGTCCACTTTGTTAGGAGTTAGAGTTCCAGGTGTTAGTGTGCAAAATTTTCTGAGAATGAAAGGAGAAAAAGTAAAGGAGAATGTCGGGTCGGGTCTTGAGCGACCTTCCCTTATTCAAAGACCTCCATGAAGAATAAACTCATTCATGGGGGAAACAATATACATTGCGTGTCTTTGTGGCAGGGGCGGATCTACCGGGGTGGCACGAGGTGGAAAAAGCTTTGCCACCCCATCTGCCACCCCAAAATTATCACAGAATAAAATATGTAAGCAGTGTTTCAAGTTTCAGCGCTTCAATGTGATAACCTAAAAAAAAGTCAGCGTAACGCAAAATAATGGCAAGAAAACACATCTTTCAATAAACTGTGCATGATGGTTGCATGCGCACGCAGCGCTCCCAGTTTAGTCAGCTTCATTAACAAATGACTCTTATGAACTGGTTCTTTGAGACTCAAAAAAACAGTGCAGCCAATTTCACTTACGATTTTTTTCCCCCTATTTGTACGCGAATCGGAAAATTGCTGCTTCTCGGCTAACTCAGAAGTCCTGTGAGAAATGTATTCCCATCCGAATATGTCTGAGATTCATTTTCGTAATTTTTTGGCGAGCTGATTCACCGACCACCCGCTCCACTTTCATCATGGATAAAGGTCTTTTTGTCATCCAACGAAACAGTAACATGAAATCAATAAGAAGATCCCGATCACAGAAAATAATAGCAGAGTTAGGTAAGAATCTATGTATTTTAGCTCTTCTCGATTGCTAACACATTATAAGTGATTCAGTTGGTCCAGTTTCCCAAACTATTCGTTCAGTTCTCAAAACAAAGATTTCTCAAAATGTTTAACAATGACAACATTTGGTAGCAAAACTGATGACACACACCAGTCAAAATCTGAGAGAGAGCTGAAAGAATCATTTACAGGGGGTTTTAAACTTACACATACAGTATAATAATTAGCCTACTGTTTACAGTACCAGTAGCCTACTTTAGATGAGGGATATTTAACTATTCTATGTACAGTAAACTGTAGCACGTTGTACAAACTCAGTGTTGTGATTGTCAAATTTCTTTGTAGCCATATGTTATGTGTATCCTACTGTATTTTTGCAGAACTGAAAAATGACTGCCTAGGGATATAGTCTAGTGTCAGAAGACCAATACAACGCTATAGTACTGTATATGCTGTAATGCAATTTGTCCAAATGTGCAGAGGATGCTGAATTTACTTTTACTGTAATTGACAGTATACTGTATTGTGGTGCATACCAAGGTCATACTTATTTTTCTCATGCTTTTCATGCATTTTTACAGCACGATCAATTCATAATAGTAAAATGAAAAAAAAAAGTTCCCTCCAAAAGTTCATTACTGTATTTTACTGTATCTGCATCTGTAAATGTATTTTTGTACAGTGTAGTAGACATTGAGCTGCAAAATAATTCCTGAATCCCAGTAAGAGGTATTTTTGTTAGTGTTATATGAATTGATCTCACTAGTGTTCACTGGGCAGTGCAGTAGTCTGTGTATTTGTTACGTTTTGTGTCATCTGAGGCCAAAGTTTGATTTTGTCAGACAAGAATAAGTTTTTGACTAGAACATTTTATTTTGACCTAGAAGTTCGAGGTTTGTACAAGTTGGTGTATAGTTTTGAGATTGTGTTTATATTTGTGAGAAAATGTTGAATTGTGTTATGGATTGCGTGTTAGCAATCAAGAAAAACAATAAGACTGAAAAGTTTGAAAGACAAATGTATGCTGGCTTGTCATAAAGCCAACTTAAAGTCTTGTTTAAAAAACACAAAAACTTTGGTCAGTTAGGCCAGAATATAGATGTATGCATGGGCGCTTGCTTTGGTGTTGCCACCCCTCATAGACCTCATGCCACCCCTTTGCCACCCTATAAATAATCTTCTAGATCCGCCCCTGCTTTGTGCCCTTGACATTGACTTATTCTACTATCATGGGTGCAAGGCACATGGTTATACGATGATGCCTCAGGACCATAGGTGGTGCTATAACTGTTAAACACCTTTTATAAAAAAAAACATTTTTAATGGTTTTAGATGGAAATGTGTATAACTTTTGATGTGGTCGACTTATTTTCATGGGAGTCACATCCTTAGACTCCTGAATCCTTGCCGAGTCCATTGATACCAGACTTTTGTGCAAAGTTGTGATTTAGCGCTTAAAGAACTTCTTTGAATATCTTTGAAACCGTTAGTCTGATCAAGACGAAACCACCGTAGGAAACACGGAACCTAAGTTGATTAACTAAATGTTAAAGCCCAAATGTCAAAATTTTGATAGGAAGGAGCAAAAAATCCAATCAAAGTCACTCATGAGTAATTTTTTATGCTCTCATATATATGTCTATAACTTCAAAATGAAATTAGATATTTTCACCAAAGTTGGCACACATATGTATGGACATGCTCCGAGGACACCCCCAAAAAATGGTGGAGATTGGGCAATAGTTGGCGCTATAACTGTCAAAAAACCTTTAAAAAACATGTTTTTCCTTACTGAATTGCCTGTATTGGCTGTAAATGGTCTTTTCCATCTATGATCTGTGCTTAAGTGCTTTAATTATTTATTTAATTATTTATTTTTATTTTCAGTTAATTTTGTCTAAGGCTGTTGCTGGAGAAAGTTGTAGTTTGTATTCTTATTTCTCTTTCTTTCAGTGCTTGTTCACAACAGGTGTTTGAATGATTGAAAGTATGTTTCTGGAACATCATATCTTTTAAAACATAACGTCAAGAAAACTGGAAATCTTTTACATTCCCAGAACCAACACTAAATATTTGGAGAATGTTCTAATAACAAAAATCTGTTATTTTGATTATAGCCTAAAAAGCGCTAAAGACCACTCACTTTACAATCACTTCTTCACCAATGAATCTCTTACTTATCAAGTCTTTGTTTGTTAGTGAGAGGAGTCGCAAGAGCTAGCAGAGTTTAGCACTAAAACTCTGCCATTTTAGCGGTGAGTGAATTCTAACTTAAACCATTTTGACTGGCCATAGCTTTCCAGAAATCAAACTTATCTGTGATTGGCTAAAGCCTCGTTTACACTGCACACCAGTGTTAATTTTGGCAGCCATTTTTGATTTAGTCTTAGACTTTATCTTCAGACGAAAATGCTCCATAGTCTTAGTCACATTTAAGTCACCTTTCAAGTCAAGTTACCTTTATTTATATAGCGCTTTTTACAATGCAGATTGTGTCAGCTTTACAAAGCAGCTTTACATTGATAACTGGTATATAATTTTGGCTGCACAGCAGCTCTTAAGGAATATTGTCAATTCAGGCAGATCAAAGCACTGTTGAATATCAAATGTCAAGTCAAATGTCAAGTGTCCCCAACTAAGCAAGCCAAAGGCGACAGCGGCAAGGAACCCAAACTCCAACAGGTGACATCAGGTGTCAAACAGGTGGCAAATAGAGAAAAAAAAAAAACCTTGGGGAGAAACCAGGCTTAGTCGGGGGGGCCAGTTCTCCTCTGGCGAACAGTGCTTTGTTACGATTCAGGTTGCTATCATAAGTTCGATAGGATCGCAACATTCAAAGTATTTATTCCAGTTCAATCCAGTTGAGGATCGTATTCATCACACCAGTATGGACGGTTTGTTGAGGATCTGTGCCTTCACAATGGATGATCTAGTTGACTCGATCTCTGCTGATACTTCAGGGCTGCATTGTGGTCGTGTCAAGGTGCCGGTCCTCGGTCTCACCTGGATACGGCCCGGATCTGGTTGACTAGGGTAAACCTCGGGATAAACAGAAAGACTCATATTAGCGTAGATGCCATTCTTCTTCTAATGTAACGAGTACATCTGGTGTTATAGGAAGTGTTCCCGGTTCCGGCTGACCTAATTTATGCAGCCTAATAATCCTTTAACGGATTTGTAAATATAAATTGATAATGTGTTATGTGTATGCCAGGTTAAAGAGATGCGTTTTTAGTCTAGATTTAAACTGACAGAGTGTGTCTGCTTTCCAAACAATACTAGGAAGATTGTTCCAGAGTTTAGGTGCCAAATAGGAGAAGGATCTACCGCCTGCGGTTGATTTTGATATTCTAGGTATTATTAGCTGGCCTGAATTCTGAGATCGCAATAGACGTGAAGGACTATAATGCTTTAAGAGCTCGCTCAGGTACTGGGGAGCTAAACCATTTAGTGCTTTGTAAGTAATTAGCAAGATTTTAAAATCTATACGATGTTTAACATGAAGCCAATGCAGTGTTGACAGAACTGGGCTAATATGGTCATACTTCCTAGTTCTAGTAAGAACTCTAGCTGCTGTATTTTGTACGAGCTGTAGTTTATTTATCAGGTGAGCAGAACAACCATCCAGTAGAGCGTTACAGTAATCTAGCCTTGAGGTCATGAACGCATGAACTAACTGTTCTGCATTTTTCATTGAGAGCATATGTCGTAGTTTAGATATATTTTTAGATATTTTTAGTCTTTCATATTTTAGTAGTTTTAGTCGACGAAAAGTCATCACATTTTTGTCAAGTCTTAGTGATTAACTACAGTTACCAACATCAATTTTGACAGCTATTTTATATGTAGTCTTTAGACAAAATAGTCATAATTTTTTGATAAAAACTAAGTGATACTTTTAAATATTACATTAAAACTGCCAGTAGGTGGCGGTAAGTCACTTTTTTATGAGTGAATCACTGAGCCATTTATTCTTTCAGTATCAAAGCAAGCGGCTGTATTTATGAATGGTTCATTGAATCATTGATGATTTGTTCAAAGCCACAGATTCCTTCACTAAACAGCTTGTGTGCTGCAGTTCTGCAGTGGCTTTTGTTGCAAAATAGAGCAAAAATACTGACAATACTGTTAATCACTTAATATTGTAATAAACCTTGTTGAAAGCCCAACACGTCTGTCAAAGAAATTCTCATACAACGGCTACTTGTTTTAATCACAGGGAAATCACTTTATTTCACATATACAAAAATATAACTCATGGCACAGACACGGGTAGATACGGTGAAGGGGGCAAATAAACATGGAACAACCCGCAATTCACCACCTCACTTAATCTACACACAGTGAATTTCATGCTCAATTCATCAAATATTTGGGACTCAAACAGCATGTTTACACAGCACACCGTGAACACACAGAAGGCGTGTTTCTCTGTTCACTTAACTCCCAACTTCTCTCCCTTACGTTGCCCGTCATACAACAAACAATTCATAAATACATAAATTAATGAATGAGTTAAAAACACTTCCCTCTCCCAAGGCCGAGGAGACCCATCCATAGGGGGTAAAGCAGAGCACGGGCAACTCATGTCGTCTGTCGGGGAGTGTCCCTTCATGATAAGGAGGCGGCGCTTAAGTCACAAGTCCATTCATAAAACAAGCAATCTGTTTTCCGCAGCAGTCTCGTCCTTATGCTGCGTTCACAAGGGCTGGGCAAAAATCCCTCTCATCAGTCGTATCTGAGTTGGGCAACACGTGGCGCCAGCAACCAGTGTGCCGAGGCAGGTGACACTAAGTCAATTCCCCCCTCTAACTCCTCTCTAATATCAAAGACAGCTAACTAACTGACTATTTATCTTCATCTCCGGAGGGCCTACAGCCAAACGTATGGGCCATATACCCGTGGGTGGGGAACTCCTGGGTGGGGTCTCTGTGTCACCAGAGCCTGTGAAGGCTCCAGAACCGGCATGGCCTGCCAAGGCCTCTGACCTGCCATGGCTGCCCACGGCACCTGCGTAAGGTCAGGGCGCCCACCCCCCCTCCCCGGTTGTTCCATCTACTGCGCGAGGCCGCGCCTACCAGGAGGGGGAGGTACTGTCACAGTTCCCTCATTTCCCGGACTCCATTTCCCAAGATCCTCCTGTCTCCACACCTGCACTCACTTCCCACGTCATCTCCCCATCATCACGGATTACCTGCACCTGTTCCTGATCATCTGCACTCCCTTTATAATGGACTCACTCTCTTCACTCCTTGTCTTTCCTATGGTTTGTTTATGTGTTGATGTGTGATACTTTCCTTCGTTTATTAAAGGTGACCTAGAACTTTTTTAAAAAGATGTAATATAAGTGTCCCCTGAATGTGTCTGTGAAGTTTCAGCTCAAAATACCCCATAGATTTTTTTTTAATTCATTTTTTTAACTGCCTATTTTGGGGCATCATTATAAATGAGCCGATTCAGGGCTACTGGCCCTTTAATTCTCGTGCTCCACGCCCACGGAGCTTGCGCTTGCCTTGAACAATGCATAAACAAAGTTCACACAGCTAATATAACCCTCAAATGGATCTTTACAAAGTGTTCGTCATGCATGCGGCATGCATGCGTCGGATTATGTGAGTATTGTATACTGTTATATTGTTTACATTTGATTCTGAATGAATTTGAGGCTGTGCTCCGTGGCTAACGGCTAATGCTACACTGTTGGAGAGATTTATAAAGAATGAAGTTGTGTTTATGCATTATACAGACTGCAAGTGTTTAAAAATGAAAATAGCGACGGCTCTTGTCTCTGTGAATACAGTAAGAGACGATGGTAACTTTAACCACATTTAACAGTACATTAGCAACATGCTAACGAAACATTTAGAAAGACAATTCACAAATATCACTAAAAATATCATGATAACATGGATCATGTCAGTTATTATAGCTCCATCTGCCATTTTTCGCTATTGTTATTGTTCTTGCTTGCTTACCTAGTCTGTTGATTCACCTGTGCAGATCCAGACGTTACTGGCTGCCCTTGTCTAATGCCTTTCATAATGTTTGGAAAATTGGCTGGCATATGCAAATATTGGGGCGTACACCCCGACTGTTACGTAACAGTCTGTGTTATGTTGAGATTTGCCTGTTCTTTGAAGGTCTTTTAAACAAATGAGATTTACATAAGAAGGAGGAAACAATGGAGTTTGAGACTCACTGTATGTCATTTCCATGTACTGAACTCTTGTTATTTGACTATGCCAAGATAAATTCAATTTTTCATTCGAGGGCACCTTTAATAAATACTCTTAATTGTGGATATCCGTGAACATCTCACCTCTGCCACACCAGCATCTGTATCAATGTGCATGCATATAACATGTTCACACGTGCATATTATGTTTTCATATGGTGTTTCTTGACAAAGTGACATCTCCAACTACTGGCATGGCATGCATAATACAGCCTTTTTAGTAATTTTCTCAGATCCTAGTGTACAGGGATCGTTTTGGGATCACGTAAACATACCTCAATTCATTTTTGTAATGCTCCATAGACAACTTTACAACTTTTTTCTTTTTCTTAAATAAAACAATGTAAACAATTAGTTGTATTCAACAATATTTTACATTTTTACATATTACACACAATTTTGACTGATATGCATAGCATATTACTTTATTCTAAAAAAATGATTTAAATTACCTTTTTAACTGTTTACTGATAGTAATAACGGGTCAAAATTCTTACTGTCAGTTTACAGGTTAATTTAAGTCATCCCTAATATGAACTCAATGTCTTTTAACATTAGCATTTTAATTGAACCAACTTAAGATTTTTAATGCAACAATCAACATAAAACCCGTTTTGAGCCCCACAATCTTTGTACAATGTTTTTATGGCAAGAACTGGTGTTTTAGTGTTATTACATTCCATGATTGTCAGAATGTGAAATGTTGTTAAATGTTAAGGCAACCAAACAGATGTTGCACTTCACCATCTAACCAGTGTCCTTGTGTGTAGTGAAATCACTATAACATGCACATGCTGCTGCTTCAATTCAGCATGTACACTTATCTTTTGTGGAAATAGGCATGGAATGGTGAAAATGGTCACTAAAAAATGGTAACATTTAAATGAACAGACTTTGTTCAAGTCAAAAATATTATTTGACATCATTGAATCAACTTACATACATCAATTTATACAATCAAAACTAAGTTTTATGGGTTAAATCAAGCAGAAATAGTGCTTTAATGTAACAATTGCAGGTCATCACTTTATAAATTGAATAGTGATTTTGCTAAACAAAATGACTTTGGTCCCCTGTTACATGGTAAAGTGTGACACTTATTTGGCTGCTTTGTCATTTCTAAACATCACAAACACATGGTAATTTTGGAAGCCAAATCTCAAAATGTAAAGTGGAGTGAAATCAATAAAACATGCACATGCCTGCTAATTTGTAAACTTAACTTGTACAATTTAACTTGTGTGGAAATGGAATGATGAAAAACAAAATGACTTTGGTCCCCAGTTAGATGGTAACGTGTTACACCTATTTAGTTGCTTTGCCATGTCCTGCCATCACAAACACACTAAGTATTTTGGAGGTCAGATCTCAAAATATTATGTTGCAACATTTTCAGTTATCTCAGTTAAATCATGTTAACTAAATGTCTTTTAACATTGATACTTTATCTGATGAACCAACCTCAAAAATCGTATTACATTGTATTTTTTTATGGAAAGAACTAAGTTGTGTGGGTTAAAATAGCCCTTTAAGACAACAATTGCACATCACCACTGAATAGTGGTTTTACTAAACAAAATAAAATGTGACACTTGTTTGGCTGCTTTGCCATTTCTTACCATCACAAACACAAACTAATATTGAAGGTCAAATCTCAAAATGTAAAGTGGATTGAAATCACTATAACATGCACATGCCTGCTGATGCTTAAATTTAGCATTTAACTTGTGTGGAAATAGCCATGGAATGGTGAAAAAAGAAAATGCCTTTGGTCCCGTTATATGGTAAAGTGCAACACCCGTTTGGTTGCTTTGACATTTCTTGCCATCACAAACACATTGTAAAGATTTTGAAGGTCAATCTCAAAATTATATGTTGACTTGTTGCATTTCAGAAAAAGTGTCAGTTGGCTCAACTAAATTATGTGAACTGAATGTCTTTTAACATTGGCACTTTAGTTTAACCAACTGATGATTTTCAATGAAACAATCAACATAAAACTGAGTTTTATGTGATTACAGTGATTTTTTTATGGAAAAACTGGTGTTTTAGTGTTATTACAAATATTGCCATTACATTCAGATATAGTCTGAATGTGAAATAGTGCTAAATGTAAGGGCAACCAAACAGGTGTCACACTTTACCACCTAACAGGGGACCAGTATCCTTTTGTGTAGTGAAATCACTATAATATGCACACATATGTGATCAGTCCATGCATATATGATCAGTCCACATATCCCATTTAAGCTTATTGTCAAGTACACCAAAATATTTATAATTCTGGACTGATTGTACTGGTTGCCTATTAATTAAAAATTAATTTCTGCTCTCTAAAATCAATAGACATTTCCTTTGTTTTGGAGATTTGATTTCTTGTACCAATTTAAAACAAATTTCAAGGACTGGACTGTGTTCCTCCTGCCTATCATATAAGAGACTCACTAGCCATGTTTCCATGTTGAGCCAAAAACTTTCAAAACTTGCTGCATTAAAAAAGCTCAGTTGGCTCAATTAAATTATGTGAACTGAACACTGGCACTTTATTTGTTAAACCAACCAAAGATTTTCAATGAAACAATCAACATAAAAATTAATGTTAACCTAAAAAAAATATCTTATAACAGTGTATTTTTTATGGCAACAACTAAGTGCAATGGGTTAAATCTAGCAGGAACAGGTATAAGGTAATAAGTGCAGGTCACCATTTCATTAGGTGAATAGTGATTATCTTAATCAAATGGACACTGGTCCCCTGTTAGATGGTAAAGTGTGAAACCTGTTTGGTTACTTTGCCAGTTCTTCATTTACATTCATTTTGACTTCCAAAATCTTTTTACAGTGTGAAACCTGTTTGGTTGCTTTGCCAGTTCTTCGTTTACATTCATTTTGACTTCCAAAATCTTTTTACAGTGCATTTTAATAACAAGAACAGGTGTTTTAGTGTTATTATGAACATTGCCACTACATTCAGAGATATACAGAATACAAAATATTGCTAAATGTAAAGTCAACCTACAAGTGTCCTTTTGTGTAGTGAACTGTCGAATTGGTCACAGAATGGTGACATTTAACCCTTTCGAGCGTGAGTTTAAAATATTCTAACTGTCCCCCCAGATTTAGTTTTTTTAAGGCGACCGTTATTTTAGAATGTTTGCCTTTAATGTTTCCATAGCGACGCATCTTGCGTGTCATGAGCGCTGAACGCAGCCACAATAACATGACATGTATGACAGATGGATCGCTATTATTTTGTTTTTCCTTGTTTATTTAAAATATTCACAAACTTGCTTACCATGTCATCAACTATCTGATATTCCGATCCTCAAATATGTGTGAGTGAGTGTGTTTTGTCGTTTAAAAGCCTTTATAAAAGATCTTTATCTTGATCTATAATGCGAGATGGGCGCCGCCATCTTAGTTTGCCCCGCAGTTCACAGAGTCCTGTCAGTCGGATTTACAGCAGGTGAATTCATCCGTTTCTCCTGAAATATATTCAAGTAAGTGGCTGGTGAACTGGAAGAATAATAGAGTAAACGTTATAGTTACTTAGGCCCATTATGTGTGTCTGATATGAATAAATGTTGGCAAATTGTATTTGAATGGATTGTTATTGCTCCTTCCACTGATGTCTGACATTGGTGTGGATTTTATAAACTCTAAATATATTGTTTTAATGGTGCTTATGCGTATTTAAATGTCTGAAACCTTAAAAGAAACGTTATGTGGCTGAAAACACTGCATAGTTGTGATATATGACAAGAGCTGCGCGCGTCCGTCTCGCAGCCAGGGCGCGAAAGCACAGTTTGAATCTGGCAGTTATGCAACGTCGCTGAACGTTCGAAATCCCATATGTGGGACCGTACGCCCAGGGGCACTGAAATAAAAATGTACCGCTCAAAGGGTTAACACCGGAAAAATGGTAACATCTAAATTAACTAATTTTGTTCAAATAAAAAATATTATTTAACATAACTGAACCAACATACATCAATTTATAAAAACAAAACTAAGGTTTATGGGTTAAATCAAGCAGAAATAGCTCTTTAAGGTAACAATTGCAAGTCATCACTTTTTACAGTAAATATTGACTTGATTAAACAACATGCCTTTGGTCCCCTGTTTGATGGTAAATTGTGACATCTGTTTGGTTGCTTTGCCATTTCTTACCATCACAAACACACTGTAAATATTTTGGAGGTCAAATCTCAAAATTTTATTTTGACTTGCTGCATTTCTGCAAATGTCTTTTAACACTGACACTTTAGCTGAACCAACTGAAGATTTTCAACGCAAGAATCAACATAAAACTGAGTTTTGTCCTTTAAAATCTTTCTACAGCGTATTTTTTATGGCAAGAACTGGTGCTTTAGTTTTATTATGAACATTGCTATTAGATTCAGAGATAGTCAGAATACAAAATATTGTTAAATATAAAGGCAACCAAACAGGGGTCTCACTTTACCATCTAACAGGGGACCAGTGTCCTTTTGTGTAATGAAATCACTATAACATGCACATTTTGCTGCTGTTTAACTTTACCATGTATACTTTAACTTGTGTGAAAATGGGCATGGAATGGTAAATAAAAAAATGGTAACTTATTGTGGTAACCTGTTATTGTAATAGAGAATTGGCTAATTTTGTTTAAGTAAATTATTAAACCTTATTGAACCAACCTAAATACATTAATTTATAACAACAAAACCAAGTTTTATGGGTTAAGTCAAGCAGAAATAGCTCTTTGAGGTAACACCACTTTATACAGTGAATATTGATTCAGTTAGATGGCAAATTACGAAATCTGTTTGATTGCTTTGCCGTTTCTTACCATCACAAACACACTGTAAAGATTTTGCAGGTCAGATCTCAAAATTGTATGTTGACTTGCTGCATTGCTGAAAAATTGTCAGTTATCTAAATTAAATTATGTGAACTAAATGTATTTTAACACTGGCACTTTAGCTGAACCAATTAAAGATTTTTAATGCAAGAATATGATAAGAATATGAACATTGCTATTTCAGTCAGAGATAGTCAGAATATGAAACATTGCTAAATGTAAAGGCAACCAAACAGGTGTCACACTTTACCATCTAACAGGGGACCACAGTTCTTTTGTGTAATGAAATCACTACAACATTCACATTTGCTGCTGTTTAATTTTACCATGCACACTTTAACTTGTGTGAAAATGGGCATGGAATGATGAATAAAAAATGGTAACCTATTGTGGTAACCTGTTGTTATAATAGCAAATTTACTAATTTTGTTTAAGTCAATAATTAAACCTTACTGAACCAACCTAAACAAGTTAATGTTTACCCAAAAATGTTTAATGGGTTAAGTCAAGCAGAAATAACTATTTAAGGTAACAATTGCAGGTCACCATTTTATACAGTGAATAGTGATTTTGTTAAACAAAATGCTTTTGGTCCCCTGTAAGATGGTAAGGTATGACACCTGTTTAGTTGTTTTGCATTTCTTACCATCACAAACACACTATAAAGACTTTGGAGATCTAGGGCCAGATTTACTAAACAGGGCAAATTAGTGTGAGAGCACAAAGCCATAAAAGTGCTGATGGTAGTGGAAAGTTCAGTGTGTGATTTATCTACTGACGAAGCACAAATTAAAGAACACACTGATGCAGCCGGATCACTTCCATAATGACCAACACAATCTACCAAGAGAAGTGCAAATTAGGATCCAGTTTAAGACTTTTGCATCTTAAAGGTAAATTCCAACAAATGCATATGCAATAAGGTCAGCTGCAAAAATATCTGTGTCCACACCTTTTCAGAGCTAATTTTTCACCATCTTTAGTAAATCCTGAAAGTGGGTTTGTGCTGTTGCAAACTGTAAGTATATCTGACTCCAAATCTCAATTTTATATGTTGACTTGCTGCATTGAAAATTAGGGCTGCATGATATATTGAAATATTGCTAATGTACATATCACGATATGCATATTGCAATAGCATGATATATCTGAATGATTTTAATATTTTACTTCAAAACAATGCAAAAAGTTAAAGTTTTAGGTTGACACATATAACAGAGAATAGATTGGGTAGGAGACTTGCTTGACATTAAAAAGAGTTATTAAGTGCAATAAGCTGTGGAAAACAACTAATTTTGATAACTCACACTGTCAGACACACACCTGAAGCACATGCACAAAGAGAAGCCTTTCATACATTTTGTGATCCCGGATTCAGTTCTCTTTCGTGGCTCACTGTACTCGAACAAACACACACACAGTTATATCAAAATACCGGTCTTGGCAAGTATTAATGTAAACACAGATGGATATGTCTTAAGTGAAAATTATCAGTTGGGAAAGAAAATGAATGTGTGTATATATTGGTTATATAATTTTCAGTTTTTAAATATATTTAAATATAATTTAAATTGATTAAAACAATATCGTATCACATACTACATATTTTTATGACAAGAACTGGTGTATTGTTGTTATGAACATTTCTATTATATTCAGAGATATGAAATATTGCTAAATGTGAAGGCAACCAAACAGGTGCAGCACTTTACCATTTAACAGGGGACCAGTGTCCTTTGTGTAGTGAAATCACTACAACATGCACATGCTGCTTAACTCTATCATTTACACTTTAACTTGTGTGGAAATGGGCATGGAATGATTAACCCTCTGGAGTCTGAGGCTGATTTGGGGCTTGGAGAAGTTTTGACATGCCCTGACATTTGTGCTTTTTTCAGTTGTTCATAAACATATAAATGACAAAAGTGTCATTACACTGTATTCAGCACAAAGTAGGCTACCATAATATGTGAGAAACATGTATGTACATGTTTGTGTTTTTGAAGGAATAACGTTTATGCATGGTTATTGAAAAAAACAAAAAACTTAAGTCACTGAAATAAGGCCAAAAAAAGTATATTAAATCTGTTTCCAGAAGACTTCTGGGTATTGGAGGTTGTAGATTAGAGTTTTTGCTTCAAAATTATGTAAAAAATTATCCTGTCTACTCCTTCATATAAAACAATATATTGATTTAGTTTTTGTAAGACACTTTTTTCAAGAAACACAGTATGCATGGAGGCATGAATCATCATGAATAATGGGTCATTCTCACCTGAGAAGACAAAAGAATTGCATAATAATGACCTGAAATGACTTGCATAATAATGAGGCCTTTCAGTCAGGTAGGCTGTGATCATGTCTCAAGCTCATCATGGTGTATATCAAACATACAGAAAAAACAGCAATACTGTGAAATATTATTACAATTTAAAATAATGGTATTCTATTATATACTTTAAAATATAACGTATTTCTGTGATGCAAAGTGTCTGAACAGTTATGTTACCTCTATGGCATTTCATATAGGCTTTTAGCTTAAAAGCATGCACATTTGGAGAAATATTGATGGATTCTCATATGTTTAAGTCAATTTTATATACAGAGGAGTAATATTTATTTAATATTTATTGTCATCACTATGAGCGCTGGATACTGTGTTTTCAATTCATACTTGCAGCCGGAGGGCACTCTGTGCACCTTTAGTCCACAAATTAGTCTAAAGAAGAACAGGAACCAGGAACTAACGGCATGTCTTCTAGAGGTCGCTAACCATGGCTTTAACATCCAGATAAACACTTTTCAAGACAATAAATACAAGATTGAGACAATGCATACAAGTATTGCCTCAGAATTTGCCTCAGAATAGCGCTAGCTCAGTGGGCTTGGCCGCATTAGTGGATAATGCGCTGAATCATGGACTTCTGACATGGCTCTCTTTTCATACAGATTACATAAACATAGAATGTTTGTTTTCGATTTGACTTACACAATTTAAAACCTGACATTTCAACGTTTCTTTAGACATAACTCTAATTTTTTGTCATTAGTATTCACTAAGTTACAGTTCATTTTCTGAGAACTATCAGATTGGACTTCGTTCAGAGGGAGACGAGAGATCACGCATCATGTTAGTTTTCTTTGTTTTCTTTATTTTACAAAAAGCACAACATTTTGTTTTTACTCTGAGTGTACACAAATAAAAGAAGACATTCTATAGTTTCAATTGATATATTACTTTTGTCTCTATGACAAAAAATTACAGAGTATTTTAAGTCTGTTTTGCTGCAATGTGAAAAAAATCCTGCAAAACGCGCCGACGCGTTACCCGACTCCAGAGAGTTAATAAAAATGGTAACATTTAAATTAACTTATTTTTTTCAATTAAAAAATATTACCACTTTATATAGTGAATAGTGATTCTGTTAAACAAAATGACTGTCAGAGTCCCCTGTTAGATGGTAAAGTGCGACACCTGTTTGGTTGCTTTGCCATTTCTTACTATCATAAACACACTGTTAAGATTTTGGAGGTTAGATCTCAAATTTTTTTATGTTGACTCAACTGAAATATATGAAGTATGGATGTTCATTTTGCAGTTTTTCCCCTGACTGACAGGTGATGCCTGTTGCCCAATCATTATCCATTAACTGACAAGATTAGAATGTTATATTAGAATTAAATTACAATAGATAACTGTCTGTGACTCATTATAGATTTAACAATTGCTAGGACACATTTTTCAATATTTATGTTACTTTTTCAAAACTCTTCACTCAGTTCTCAAAACCAACTTTCATCTTCACAGCAGTTTTCACATTCAGAATGCACTAAAACCACCAAAACACTTCAATCATGTCATTCTTCCTGAACAGTAGCAACAATTTTGCCCAACAAACAAACTTTGTCACTCATAAAAAAATAACCCACTAACAACAGGCAGCATTATACAATATTGTCTGCTTGTTTTGCTGTTCAGAATTCATTGCAGTTTGTCACATTGTTCATGTTTACATTAGTGTACAAAATTATGTCTGTTTCCCCTGTTGTATAGATGATGAAAATGAAAGACTGATACTAATGTAGGTGTTCAGCTACATCTAATTGTTATGATAGTATTTTTTAGTTTTTAGTTTTTTTTTAGTTTTGGAATAAATTTCAATATGGTACTATTGTAGAAATGCAAATTTTTGTCTGAATAATAACCTTGTGAATAATTTTGAAAAAGTTAATTTTGAAATGTGTCCTAGTGATTGTAAAAAAAAATAAAATAAAATAACTGTAATAGCAGCTGTAAATGGGCCTTATTTATCATTCAGAATTAGTGTTAAACACATTTACACAAACACATGTAGATGGTCAAAGTATCACTGCCCTATAGGATCGTTCACACCATCATCCTAAGTGACTGAAGAGACAGAATGATAATATGCAGTGAGAATGTCACCGATACTAAAAACTTGATGAGTCAAACAAACTCTTTTTGTTTAAGATATAATTTAAAACTGTGGTCTAAAGATTGAATGATTTGGCCATAACTCATTATTATCCTCAATATTCTAACATAGGTAATTTCATGTGTATTTAGAATTTAGCTTCCTGCACATCCTCCGTTAGCAATTTACATTTCAATAGGCTTCAAAAACCAGTTCTGCCACAGTTGAGGTACAGGCCAAAAGAGCTTACAAACTACCAATACAGTTACGAATGTCTAAGAATATGTGGAACTTCTCAAATAAACTAGAGAAGATGCTGGGATTTACCCAAATTAAATTAAAATAGTTTTCTTTTACCATTGCTAGGACGCATTTCTCAATATTTAGGAGAACTGAGTGAAGAGTTTTGAAATATGACCTAACTAACTTTCAGCTTCACAGCAGTTAATTTCACATTCAAAATGCACAAAAAAAAAAAAAAAAAAAAAAACTTGTCTCAAATCATGTCATTCTTCACAAGACTAGCAAAGGTTCCCCCCAACAAACACACGCCACTCATAAAACAAAACAACAACAACAAAACAGGTGCATTACACAATGTTTTCTTTTGTAAAACTTCTTTACAAAACAAAAATGACATTATCTACTGTTTATAATTCACAGTAGTTTGTTACATAATCCATGTTAAAATTAGATGGTTATGAAACAAAGACTAACACTTGTGTAGGTTTTCAGCTTACATCTAATTATTTTGATTGTATTTGTTGTTTTTAGATTCAGAATATATTTCAATATGGTGTTACAGTAGAAATGTAGCAAATTTCAGTCTTACTCATTTTTGTGTTGTGCTAGGTCTTGAACTTAAGTTGAACAGTTTTGTAAAGAGAATGTAAGCATGTGTAAATTGGCCTGTATAGAACATAAAGCTTTGGTGATGTTTGTGTCTAAGTGAGAAATGAATTGTATGTTACATGACAAAAAGTTATTTGTCATATTACACAAACTGCAGAGAATTATAAAAAGTAAACAGTGTCATTCTTGTTTTGTAAAGAAATTTTACAAAATAAAATGTTATGTATTGTTCCTGTTTTTTTACAAAATGACACAGTGTGTTTGTTGGGGGAAACCTTTTTCTAGTCTTGTGAAGAATGACTTGATTTGACACATGAATTAAGTATTTTAGTAGATTTAGTGCATTTTGAATGTTGTGAATCTGCAAAGTTAGTATGGTAATTTTTTTTAAAACACTTTGCTCAGTTCTAAATATTGAGAAATGTATCATAGTGGTGATAAAAACGGTTTTAATTTAATTTGGCTAAATCCCAGCATCTTCTCTAGTTTATTTGAGAAGTTCCACAGATTCTTAGACATTGGTAACAGTATTGGTAGTTAGTGAGCTCGTTTGTCTGTACTTCACCTGTGAGAAGCCTTCCTGTATTGAAATGTAAATCACCAGTGGGGGTTATGCAGCAAACACAATCCAAACCCAATTCTGAATACACATGACATTAAAATATCAAGGATAATGAGTTATGGCCAAACCATTCAATTTTTAGACTACAGTTTTAAATGGTATCTTAAACAAAAAGAGTTTGTTTGACTCATTAAGTTTTTAGTTTGCATCCAAACCTTGAAGTTGATTTGGAGCTTTTTCAAAAAATATGTATGCTACCATGTCTGCTGTTTCATAAAGAAACATTGCTGTCATTTTTGCAGCACTCTAACATTACAGAATTTGTAGTGTCTTATTCACCCATTTCACCAAACAAGCTTTTTAGCTTCATAGCAGTTAATTTTATATTCAAAATGCACTAAAACTACCAAAACACATAATTTCAAAAAAAAAAAAAAATTATTTTTTATTTTTTTCTGCTGTTCAGAATTCACTGCAATTTGTTACATGGTCCATGTCTGTGTTACATTAAAATTTCCCCTATTAAGTTTCACCTTGTGTATAGATGGTAATGAAACTGAAAGATAAATTCATGTGTAGATGTTCAGCTACATCCAATTGTTTTGATAGTATTTTATTTTTTGGAATATATTTCAATGTGATATTATGGTAGAAATGTTGCAAATTTCTCTCTTATTCAATGTCGTAATAATGTGTTCAATCTTTTAAACTACATGAATACATCTTTCCCTTAGACACAACCACTTCCAAAACTATATACAGGGCCTAAAACTAACTTTTTGCCACTACTGCCTATGGCCGGTGAATAAAAGGAACACTCCACTTTTTTAAAAAATAGGCTGATTTTCTAATTCACTATTTTTTGACATTTTTGAATTAATTTGTCCACTTAAGAGCAAAATGTCATGAAAGACAGCTCAGTTTAATATTTGTTTGCTGTCAAAAGATGGTGATTTGGGGGCATGCACTTGTTTGCGCACACAAAACTTTCCTCACAGCACACAAAATGAGCTCCCTTTTGTGTCTTCTTGCATTTGAATATTTAAATTGTCAAGGCTTAAACTCTCTTGATGATGCAGTGCTGGCCCATCATCTGTCCCAATCTTTGTTTATGTTTGTTCACGTTCATGCTTTGTTAGAATTCATAAAAATGTTACCAGCCAACTGGAATGTGACACCATTTTATACGTTCACCAACACCAATTTTTACTCAGTTGGCAGTTGGCAAGTATTAATTTTAGGCCCTGTCTATACATACATGCTCTTTTCAAAACTGCTCAACTTAAGTTCAAAACCAAACATAACATTACATTAAATAAGACATCAATTTGCTATATTTCTTCAGAAATATCATATTGAAATATTTTCAGAATCTGATCTATCAAAATACTAGTTTTACAATTAGATGTTGCTGAACATCAGTGATAATGTACTCATGTCCTCAGTGATCATCTGATAATATTTAGTTTATCTAAATTGTAAAAAACAGACAATACATAATGCCTGCTGTTAGAAGATCAAAATTCAAAGTTTTATGTTGATTATTGCATCTGAACATTAAACAGTTGGCTCAACTTAAATTTAATTAGCAAAGTTAACCTGAAAATAAAAGTTAATTAAAGGTGATAGAGAGGATTTTTTCGTCGACTGAGAATCCAAAGACTGTTACTGAGTTTTCCAAATGAGCGCATGCGTAAGAACAGCCCCCTCCTTCACAGCTCACTTCAAAGGAACGCCTCCCAAAACTTGTGCACGAGTATTGGAACACGAGTGTTTACCACCAGCATTCGCTGTGTCGTGTTTTTTGGATTCATTATGTCGGACTCACCGCAGATAACTCATAATCTGCAGTTGTTACTCCTGTCTCCTGACAAAAACTCTGTATGCGGCGCCTGTGGAGTGTGGAAAGTTACTGGAGTGCGCAGCCGCGCTCGTCTCTCACAAGGAACGTCACGGCAGTGATTGACAAGCCAGAGGGCCAATCCACGCACGTCTCTCACAAGGAACGTTACGGCAGTGATTGACAAGCCAGAGGGCCAATCCTTTATGCGATGATCGTGTAAACGATTGGCTGATGTTTTTAAGGCCCTACCTCGTGCACAGATGATGTATATTAATATTATTACTTTCAGTGCAACTAGTCTTTTATCCGTTAGTAAAGACAGTTCCCTTTCAGTCGGTCACGTTCGACGTACGTCAGTAGTGACCGACGAATTGGGATATCGCTTAGAGAGCCCTATCATCTTCGTGTAAACTAAAACAAGCCAATGGAATTGGCGTGCGATATTTGCATAATGCGCACCGCCCCCGACAGGTGTATATAAATAGGAAGCGGATGCAATCGCACTCTGTCTTTCGCTTCGGAGCCATTTACTGGTGTCCTGTTTGAAGACTCCTTCTTCGTTGTTTTCTGAATTAAAACATTGCCTCAAGAAGAGGATTACAGCGAGCTTCAGTGCTGGTGAAGAGGGCACGTTCAGCGAGGTCGCGAGTGTCCGAGGAGCTGAGCTATAAGCTCTAAAACTGCTGTTTTCACGGCAACACAAAGAGTGTGTGTGTGAGCGATTTGGGCCGGTTCCTCGGTGTGTCAGGGAGTGGTGTACCTGACACATCGCGTCGCTCCCTGGGTGCTTCAGCACGAGTGAGTTGACTTCCCCTTCTAAAAGAGCTTTACAGACGAACCCTGACAGTATGTCATTTCGTCTGTGCGTTACTGGGTGCGGTCGTTCCCTGGTCCCTGCTGATGGGCACAATCGCTGCATCTCGTGTTTGGGCGTTCAGCACGCTGAGGCAGCTTTTGTGGATGGTTCATGTTCCCATTGCGGGAACATGACCATCGCGGTGCTGAGGTCGAGGCTCTCCTTCCTGAAGTCTCAGGAAGCGGGAGTCCCCTCTCCTATGCCGCGTACGACCGTTTTTTCCGGTGGGAACCGGAAGGACGGTACGGCGCTGTATAGGGAGGGCGGCCTGAGGATAACGGTCAGGGCTCCCCCGCCGAGCGGAAACGCTCCTCGGGCCCCTGCCCCCTCGCCAGCACCGCAACCCATCTTTCGCCCGTTGGTTTCCGCTGGGCCCTCTTCGGACTGTCCAGCCGTTACCTTCGGTGCGCCGGCGGAGGATCAGATGTCGGTCGCTGCGTCGGAAGGCGAGTTTGAGAATTCGGGAGAGGAAGATCCGGACGCGCTGCCGCCCTCCGGGACGGTAGCGGTGGCCGAGTCGGATCCCGAACTCTCGGCTGTGCTCTCTCGGGCAGCCTTGTGCGTCGGGCTCGAGTGGAACCCTCCACCCTGTCCCGGCCCATCTCGGCTGGATGATTGGTACTTGGGGGGGGTCGCGCTGGGCAGCCTCAGCGTCCCGCCCCAATGCCTTTCTTCCCGGAGGTGCATGATGAGGTGACCAGGTCTTGGCAGACACCGTATAGTGCCCGTACCAGGCCTGGCCCCCCGTCCGCCTTCACCTCCCTGGACGGCGGGGTAGCCAGGGGGTACGCGAGGATCCCGCCAGTCGAGCGCTCGGTTGCGATGCAGTTGTGTCCAACAGCCACCGGCTGGCGTGGTGAGCCGCGTCTCCCGTCCCGGGCCTGTAAGTTCTCAGCCGGTCTGACTGAGAAAGCTTACAGTTCCTGTGGGCAGGCTGCCTCCGCCCTGCACGCGATGGCCCTCTTGCAGGTTCACCAAGCAAAGGCGCTGTCGGAGATGCCCCAGGAAGGTCCTGACCAACAGCTGCTGGGGGAGCTGCGCGCTGCCACTGACCTTGCCCTCCGGGCAACGAAGGTGACAGCACGCGCTGTTGGTCACGCGATGTCTACCTTGGTAGTCCAGCAGCGCCACCTCTGGCTGACCCTCGCGGACATGCGGGATGCCGACAAGCAGCGGTTCCTGAACTCCCCCGTGTCCCCGGTCGGCCTATTCGGC
The DNA here is from genome assembly GCF_018812025.1 of Megalobrama amblycephala. Taxonomy (NCBI): domain Eukaryota; kingdom Metazoa; phylum Chordata; class Actinopteri; order Cypriniformes; family Xenocyprididae; genus Megalobrama; species Megalobrama amblycephala. The sequence goes on along the minus strand of NC_063044.1, from coordinate 30,892,773 downwards.
GACGCGGTGGAGAGCTTCGCCCAACAGTTCTCCGCTGCACAGAAGCAGGCTGAGGCTATCAGTCACGTCATGCCACGGCGGTCCGCTGCTGCCTCCACCCAGCCGCCCGTGGCTCAGCCTCAGCCCGCTCGTCGCCGAGGGCGCCCGCCTGCATCGTCCTCCGCCCCTGCTAAGACGGCAAAGCAGCAGCCTACACCAGCCAGACAGCAGGGTGCCGGTCGCGGGCGTGGTGCCCAGCCCGTCTCCGCTAAGCCCGGTGGTAAACGTAAGAGCAAGACACGGCACTGAGACGGGCAACCTGGAGGGGAAGGATCTTGCTCTTCGGGAGAGTTTTCCACCATCTCTCCCACCCCCGGAGGAGGGCCGGGGGGAATTTGTGTTTGTCTGTCCACCGCCGCTGGCTCTCCGGAGTCCAGCGGTACCCACTTTTTCACAAAAAGAGCAGTTTCCTCAAACTCCAGGTCACAACAAGGGGTGTCTGCCAGTGTGCCAGGCTCCGCCTCGCCGCTGACAGCTCCCTCCCCATTCGCCAACAGGTGGCAGTGTGTTGGTGCAGACCGTGCCCCGTGCGCTGTCTCCCATGCACACTGCTGCCTCGCAGAGTCCGACCCCACTCCGGGCCGCCCCCAAGCCGTCCGGGTCGGGTCCCTCTCTGCCTTGCTGCCCCACCCCCGGTGCGTCTGTGGTGCCTTTGGTCCCGCTGGCTCAGTGTCTGGAAGCGTGGATCACGCTCCCCAGCCTGTCCAGTTGGCTCATTCGTACTATCAGACTCGGCTATGCGATTTAGTTCGCCCGGCGTCCCCCGGTCTTCAGGGCTGTCCACTTCACTCAGGTGTCGTTGGACAATGCACCTGTTCTCCGGGCGGAGATTGCTGTCCTCCTGGCGAAGGATACAATCGAGCCGGTCCCTCCAGCCGATATGAAGTCGGGGTTCTACAGCCCCTGCTTCATTGTACCGAGAAAGGGCGGTGGGCTACGGCCAATCCTGGACCGTCCCCAGGATTGGTTTGCAGCAATGGACCTGAAGGACGCGTGCTTTCATGCCTCGATTCTGCCTCGACACAGACCCTTCCTAGGTCGGTCTGCGTTCGAGGGTCGGGCATGTCAGTACAAAGTCCTACCCGACATGGTTGTAGCTCCCAGCCGGTTGGGTCTTCAGGTCAACTGGGACAAGAGCAAACTCGCCCCCGGGTAGAGGATCTCTTGTCTCGGTCTCGAGCTAGACTCGGTCGCACGGACTGCGCGTCTCACAGAGGCGCGCGTCCAGTCGGTGTTGAACTGCCTGAGCTCGCTCAAGTGCAGGACAGCGGCTCCACTGAAAGATTTTCAGAGGCTCCTGGGGCATATGGCATCTGCAGCCGCGGTAACGCCGCTCGGATTGCTTCATATGAGACCGCTTCAACACTGGCTCCGCGGCCGGGTCCCGAGATGGGCGTGGCAGTGCGGCACGCTCCGTGTCCCCGTGACACCGAGCTGCCGTCGCACCCTTGTCCGGTGGTCGGACCCTTCGTTCCTGCGGGCCGGAGTACCCCTCGAACGAGTGTCCAGGCACGCTGTGGTCTCCACAGATGCCTCTGCCACGGGATAGGGGCCACGTACAACGGGCATGCAGTGACAGGTCTTTGGACGGGGCCTCAGCTGCATTGGCATATCAATTGCCTCGAGTTGCTAGCGGTTCGTCTTGCGCTGGCCCGCTTCAAGAAGCTGTTGTCAGGCAAGCACGTTCTAGTCCGCTCACACAGCACTGCGGCCGTTGCGTACATCGACCGTCAAGGTGGTCTACGCTTCCGTCGCATGTCGCAACTCGCCCGCCATCTCTTGTTGTGGAGTCAGAAGGATCTGAGGTCCCTTCGGGCCACTCGTGTCTCAGGTGTGCTCAACCGTGCAGCCGACGAGCTGTCACGGCAGCATCTACTTGCGGGCGAGTGGCGGCTCCACCCCCAGGCGGTCCAGCTGATTTGGCAGCGTTTCGGCGAGGCCCAGGTAGTCCTGTTTGCCTCCCCGGAAACTGCCCTCTGCCAGTGGTTTTATTCCCTGACCGGCGGCACGCTCGGCACGGATGCCCTGGCACACAGCTGGCCCCCGGGTCTGCGCAAACATGCGTCTCCCCCAGTGAGCCTTCTCGCACAACTCATGTGCAAGGTCAGGGAGGACGGGGAGCAGGTTCTGTTAGTGGCTCCGTACTGGCCCACTCGGACCTGGTTCTCAGACCTCATTCTCCTCGCGACAGCATCTCCCTGGCCGATTCCTCTGAGGAAGGACCCCCTGACTCAGAGACGGGGCACCCTGTGGCACCCGCGTCCCGATCTGTGGAACCTCCACGTGTGGTCCCTGGACGGGATGCGGAGGTTCTGAGTGATCTCCCGCAAGCGGTCGTAGACACCATCACTTCCGCTAGAGCTCCTTCCACTAGGAGTCTCTACGCGCTGAAGTGGAACCTGTTCGTCGAATGGTGCGCCTCTCGCCGAGAGGACCCCCGATCATGCTCGGTCGGATCTGTGCTTTCCTTTCTGCAAGATGGGTTGGAGCGAAGGCTGTCTCCCTCCACCCTCAAGGTGTATGTTGCCGCTATCGCCGCACATCACCACGCAGTTGAGGGTAAGTCCCTGGGGAAACACGATCTGATCGTCAGATTCCTGAGGGGCCAGCGAGGAGATTAAATCCTCCTCGCCCTTCCTCCGTACCCTCTTGGGATTTGACCCTGGTTCTCACAGCTCTCCGGGGTCAGAGCTCCCTTTGAGCCTTTGCAATCAGTCGATCTGAAACTAATGTCTCTTAAGACGGTTCTTCTGACAGTTGCATTGACCGCTTCCCTCCTTCAAGAGGGTAGGGGATCCTGCATGCATTTTCGGTCGACGATTCGTGCCTAGGAATTCGGGCCGGCCTGACTTCTCACGTGATTCTGAGACCCCGGCCTGGATATGTGCCCAAGGTTCCCACCACTCCCTTCAGAGGATCCAGGTAGGTGAACCTGCAAGCACTGCCCTCCGGAGGAGGCAGACCCAGCCCTTGCGTTGCTGTGTCCCGTTCCGTGCTCCTGCGCGTTTACGTGGACCGCAACGCGAAGCTTCAGGAAGCTCTGAGCAGCTCTTTTGTCTGTTTTGGAGGTCAGCAGAAGGGAAAGGCTGTCTCCAAACAGAGGATTGGCCCACTGGATAGTGGATGCCATCGCCTTGGCGTATCAGATCCCAAGGCGAGCCGTTGCCCGCCTCGGGTTGCGAGCTCCACTCCACTCAGAGGGTGTTGGCCTTCTTCCTGGGCGCTTGGCGCACGGCGCCTCTGCTTGACAGACATCTGCAGAGCTGCGGGCTGGGCGACACCGAATACATTCGCGAGGTATTATAACCTACCGAGTAGGAACCGGTGTCTTCACCCGTGTGCTCGCATCCACTAGTCGGTAGACGTAGTACCCACTCTAAGTGTTCGGCTTGCTGTGCCATTTCCCTCGCCACTGAGCCGGAATGCGTGCACTACTTCTCTCCTCAGTTCAGTTCCCCGCTAACGGCGAACCCTGTCGGAGTTCCTCCTGCATCCTGCGGCGGCTCAGGACGTTGGCGGAGTGTCCGATGCGCTAGGTCCAGTACTTGTGTGTATGCCCGGTTGGTCTGACGCTTGTACTGTTGGCTAGGGGCCCATATGTCGTGATTCCCCTCGTGAGTAATCCCATATGTGTATTGTCCACGGTTTAAGGTTTCCCTGACGGTAAACCGAGTCCGTGTCTTTCCCTTAGGCAGAGCTTCAGCTCTGCTGTCACCGTCTCTGATTGCTAGTCGTTCCTCCCGGAACCAGGTAGGAGCCTACATCCCAGAGGATCTTCCATATGCGTTACTGTTCTCTGACCAGTCCATATGTGTCTTCCACACGTTAACTCCTCCCCCATTCGGGCAGGGTAGTGGTCTCCGTAGCGTTTCCCCTCCTCGGGTTCGCTTTCCTGGCAGTGTTTTGTCTAGTTGCTGAAAAACGAGGGATTGAGTTCCGAAGCACTCTTCCCCGTGGGGTAGGAACAGCAGCTTCGACTTCTCCACGGTAACGCCCTGTCCTCTCCATCCCACCGGTATGGAAGACATTCCTGGGCTTGCTCTGGGCGGCTGGAGGGTTGCGAGTATGGGCCGCATTTGCATTTGGCACGCCTCAGCCTGCCAGCACCTGCCTCCCTAACACTCATAACTGTGGCGTTAGTTGCTATGGCGTTTTCCACGGGATCCCCAATTACGTCAGGTCACTACTGACGTAACGTCGAACGTGACTGACTGAATGGGAACGTCTAGGTTACTAGTGTAACCCCCGTTCCCAGAAGGAGGGAACGGAGACGTTACGTTCCCCTGCCATAGCTTTCTGAGCCACCGCTGAGCGGCCAGATACCTGTCTCGGCTCCTCAGCAAAAATATGAATGAAGGTGAGTATGCCGGCTTCCTATTTATATACCCTGGATGCCGGGGGCGGTGCCCGGCATTATGCAAATCTCACAGGCCAATTCCCATTGGCTTGTTTTGTATTACCTTGGAGGTGATTGGGCTCCCTAGCGAGACCCCCCCATTACGTCAGTATACGACGTAACGTCTCCGTTCCCTCCTTCAGGGAACGAGGGTTACATACGTAACCGAGACGTTTCAAGTAATATTGCAAAATTGTATAAAACAAAACATCCTCTTTAGCACCTTTAAGCCAAATGACAATTTTGCAGCAATGCAGCAAGTCAACATAAAATTTTGAGATCTGACCTCCTAAATCTTTACAGTGTGTTTGTGATGGAAAGAAATGTCAAAGCAATCAAACAGTTGTCCCACTTAACCATCTAACAGGGGACTCTAACAGAGTCAATTTGTTTAACAGAATGACTATTGATTATATAAAGTAACAATTATTGCATTTGTTACCTTAAAGTGCTATTTCTGCTTGATTTAACCCATAAAACTTTGTTTTGTTGGTATATACTGATGTATGTACATTGGTTTATTGACCATGGTTGGTTTATTGATGTTAAAAATTATTTTTGAGTTGAACAAAATAAGTTAATTTACCATTTTAGGTTAGCATTTTTTATTCATCGTTCCATGCCCAATTCCACACAAGTTTAAGTGTACATGGTACAGTTCAGAAGCAGCAGCATGTGGATGTTATAGTGATTTAACTACACAAATGGACACTGGTCCTCTGTTAGATGGTAAAGTGCAACACCTGTTTGGTTGCCTTTACAACCTCTAAAACCTTGCATTTATTTTGGATCAAAACTCAGTTTTATGTTGATTATTTCATTGAAAAGCTTCAGTTGGTTCAATTAAAGTGCCCGTGTTAAAAAAAAAAGTTCATATTAGGGATGACCTTAATTAAATGACATTTGACAGCAAATGACATTTTTGACCGATTAATACCTGTAGTAAACAATTTAAGTAATTTTAAAAGTAATATATACTACACATATCAGTCAAAATTGTATTTTTGAGAGAAAAAAAAAAAAAGATAAGTTGTGTATGTCACATTTATTTTAACATTCAGAAATGTAAAATATGTATTGTTTACAAATGAACACCAAACATAATATGCTATTTTATAAAATAAAAATAAAAAGTGCTGCTTTATTCTGCTATTTGAACGTGTAAAACTAAACCTTTGTGGTATTTTAATGGGTCACAGACACTCATCCATTATAGTTTAATTCTAATACAACCTTCTAATCTTTTCGGTTAACAGATAATGATTAGTTAAAAGGCATCTGCTGTCAGTCAGGAAAAAAAACATCCAAAATGAACTTCCCTACTTCATATATTTCAATTGTCAACAAAAATGTTGAAATCTGAACTCTTTATAGAGTATTTGTGATGGCATAAAATGCCAAAGCAACCAAACAGATGTCGCAATTTACCATCTAACAGGGGAGCAAAGGCATTTTGTTTGATCATATCAATATTAACTGTATAAAGTGTTCACCTGAAATTGTTACATTAAGTGTTACATTTCTGTGTGATTTAACCAATAAAACTTGGTTCCCTTTTGATACTTCACTCGTACTGCGTATGGGGAAAGGTCTCCTTTTTCCCCGTTACTGAAGCCTTTTTCAATAACGCAGTGTAACTGCATCGTCATTGGTTCACTCATAGACAAGTTGTTGAACCAATGACAGTGCGGCATAGCTGCGCTGCCTATGGCGACAAAGCCCACGAATATTCCCGCCGAAATGGGCGGGGTTTAGGGCTATATAAGCAGGCGCTTCGCCATAGGATTTCAGTTCTCTCTCCTTCAGCGACGACTTCACATCGCTCTTCGCTGATCTCCGGCTGAAGCCTTCGTCACCTGGAAGAAGCTCGACTGGGAGAAGTTCTCGCCGCCGTCGAAGAGGCTCCCGCAGCGGACTGAGCTGAGACCGCCGGACGAAGACGAGCGCCGCTCTTGACCCGCCCGCTTGCCGCTTCCGGCCGCCTCTCAGCGCGTCTCCTGCCGCCATCTGGCGCCGTTTAAAGAGCATTTCCCGTGGCTTAACGGCACTTTCTAAAAGAGCTTTCCCAGTGGCTCTCGCCGCTCTAAAAGAGCTCAATCGCCGTTTTCACGGCGGCGGCGTTGCCTCAATGCCGCGCCACCGCTGTGGCACATGCAGAGCCTCTCGCTCCACGGATCTTCGCTCTCTAGCAGCTGTTCACCGCGCCGCCCTCGTGCCGCCTTCAGCATCTGAGAGCATTCAGCGCATCCCCTGCCGTCTTCCGTCAGGTGAGTACAGAGCTTATTTTTTTTACTTTCTCGCTGGCATTTGCTTCAAATGCCGTCTCTCCGAACGTGTCATTTGCCGGGTCCTACCCCGCAAACCGTGTTCGTTGAGGATGCGTGCTCTCACTTTAAACATAGCCTATATATGAAACTAAATTTTCTTTAATGGCTACCAACACGTAGGCCTATAGTACAGTACAGATAAATTTCATAAGCAAGAGCGGATCATGAGTCACGAGTCGGATCAAGAATTATTTATTCTTAGACTTATATTTAATATTGGGGGCATTCAAGTTATTTGACATATTTAATTTTTTTTAAAGTAATGCAATAGTTACTTTCCCTGGTAATTAGTTACTTTTATAATGATGTAACTCAGTTACTAACTCAGTTACTATCTGTGAGAAGTAACTAGTAACTATAACTAATTACTTTTTTAAAGTAACGTGCCCAACACTGCCCGTCTCAGGTGAGACCTATGTTATATATATATTCAGTATATCAGTCGATGTAGCATATTTATTCCAGTCTCTCTGCGTGACGCTTGCCGGCCCTGCCCCTGCAAGCCACGTTCATGAGGACGTATGCGCTCGCTGAAAGCGAGCTCAATGCTCACTCGTGCTCAGTGGAACTAACATGCTCATTATGCTGGACCTCTGTTCATGTGACTTGCTGGCTCTGCCCCGCAAGCCATGTTCATTGAGGAAGAGCGGTCTCACTTCCGACAGTGCTCGGCTGAATATACCTTGACGCTCTCTCCTGACTCAGGTGGGACTCATGATGTATATTTTTTCCAAGAAGCATATATCTGTTTGCTGAGTTCCCTTTCAGTCGGTCACGTTCGACGTACGTCAGTAGTGACCGACGAATTGGGATATCGCTTAGAGAGCCCTATCAGCTTCGTGTAAACTAAAACAAGCCAATGGAATTGGCGTGCGATATTTGCATAATGCGCACCGCCCCCGACAGGTGTATATAAATAGGAAGCAGATGCAATCGCACTCTGTCTTTCGCTTCGGAGCCATTCAGTGGTGTCCTGTTTAAGAAGACTGTTTTGTGTGAATTAAACTGCCTCGAAGAGGATTCACAGCAAGCCGTGTGTGCCGGTGTAACGGTGCTACAGCGAGGTCGCGAGCTCCCGAGGATCCGAGCTATAGCTCTCAACTGCTGTTTTCACAGCACACGCCTAAGAGTGAAGTGTGTTGCGATTTGGGCCGGTTCCTCGGTGTGTCCAGGAAGTGGTGTACCTGGCACATCGCGTCACTCCGTGTGCTTCGGCACGAGCGAGTTGACTGTTTTCCCCTTTTAAAAGAGCTTTACAGACGAACCCTGACAGTATGTCATTTCGTCTGTGCGTTAATGGGTGCGGTCGTTCCCTGGTCCCTGCTGATGGGCACAATCGTTGCATCTCGTGTTTGGGCATTCAGCACGCTGAAGCAGCTTTTGTGAATGGTTCATGTTCCCATTGCGGGAACATGACTATCGCGGTGCTGAGGTCGAGACTCTCCTTCCTGAAGTCTCAGGAAGCGGGGGCCCCCTCCCCTGTGCCCCGTTCGACCGTTTTTTCCGGCCCGGGCCGGAATGACGGTTCGGCGGTGTATAGGAAGGGTGACCTGAGGCTTACGGTCAGGGCTTCCCCGCCGAGCGGAAACGCTCCTCGGGCCCCTGCC